>NC_090371.1:160323824-160623824 GCF_036365525.1 Heterodontus francisci
TTCCTCTTCTCTAACACCTTGGTTAACTCTGCCCACATCCACATGGTCGAGGAAAGCAGGTTGATCTAGCATCATGGAACACCGCCAAAGTCTAGTGAGAAAAAGTGATTATGTTTAAAAATGTTTCGATCCTTCTACAAAGAGCAGTTACTTTTTGTGCAAGTATGCATTATTTTCGCATTCTTGTTTAGCATTTTTGGACTTTAGAAATGTATTGACTTAGTAAAAAGTGCTATTTTATGCTAAATAGCTAAATTGTGTTACTTTATATCCTACTGCCTTATATGGGCACCCCGCTAAAGCTGAAGTAAGATAAAGTTGTTAATTTAAATCATAATCCTTTTAACCATTTGAAAAATGTTACAATGTTTTCGCACCTATATCAAACACCATATTCTGAAAATCAAGAAATGATTTTGTAACATTTTCTTCACTAAGATAGCCAACATGAACATTTGTTTTATTACAAGTGTTGGTTGAATAAAAAAATGTGCAGTATTCCCAGTGGTTTCTTAGTAAATACATGATCTGTTATATGCTAAGCAATATCGAACAGATGTTGACAAGTTAAGTTCCTGATCTGTGTGAGCAAGCCGATTATAGCAAGGACTCAAGTTAGGAGATGAGAATTTGCCTAAATGGGCTAAAGAGAGGAAAACTTAGCAGGGTTTCCACTGCTGATCATAATTCTGCAGCTGCTGCTGAAAACTATTTGGGTATGGACATTGGGTGAGGAGATCAGCTAATTCAGCACAGTCACTGCATTAAACCGAGGACTGCTTTGTTTGGTCTGTGTATGGCTTGGCACCGTGGCAAGCAGTGTCAAAGGCAGTACTTTTTATACTTGTTCTGCGGACAATCCAACTGATTAGATAAATTATCGTTGCCTTTTTGGAAGATTAAAATCAATAGTTTTAAATCTGGCTACATCCGTAATTTTGCTGTGATATCAGTGGATTAATTCTGTAGGAATTTTATTTTCATAAATGCTAAACAGTCTTTTTAAAATGTTTTGTGGCTGCTTGGAGGAAAGTTTAAAGGAATGTTGCAAGCTGGACTTCCAAATTTAATAAAGCAGTCCTTACCAGAGATAGTAACAAATGCCCCATTGGGATAAATTTCTCTCTGCTGCTAAAAGGGACTGTGTAAGAATCATTTTTTCCTGATATTTATGTAATAATTTTAATTAATATTTTTTAAGTCACTCTTTGGTTATTTTAGGGAATAGAATAATAGGATTGCATGGCTTCAAAGGTGTTCCTGTTGTATATTTTAATTATTGATGACCTTCCCTTCTGCATCTTGAGGTGAAAGAACTGTACTGTCTAAATTATTTATCATTCATCCTTAAAATGCCACAACAGAAAGTGGCACCTGCCAATTCAATTGATATTGGGTTATGTGCCTCTCACTGTGGAGGATGTGATCGCAGAATCACAGAATTATTACAGCACAGAACGAGGCCATTTGGCCTGTCATGTCTGCGCTGGCTGTCCGAAAGAGCAGTTTACCTAGTGCTACTCCACTGCCTTTTCCCCTTAGCCCTGCACATTCTTCCTTTTCAGATAACAATCCAATTCCCTCTTGAATGCCTCAAATGAACCTGCCTCCACCACACTGTCTGGCAGTGCATTCCAGATCCTAACCATTCGCTGCATGAAAAACTTTTCCTCATGTCGCCATTAATTCTTTTGCCAATTACCTTAAATCTGTGTCCTGTTGTTCTCGATCCTTCCATCAATGGAAACAGTTTTTCCTTATCTACTCTGTCCATACCCCTCATGATTTAGAATTACTCTATCAAATCTCCTCTCAACTTTCTCTTCTCCAAGGAAAACAACTTCTCCAATCTATCTACATAACTGAGGTTCCTCATCCTTGGAACCATTCTCGTGAATCTTTTCTGCGATATGTCTAATACCTTCACATCTTTCCTAAAGTGTGGCACCCAGAACTGGAGGCAATACTCCAGTTGAAGCTGAACCAGTATTCTATACAAGTTTAACATAACTTCCTTGCTTTTGTTCTCTTTGCCACTATTAATAAAGCCCAGGATACTGTATGCTTCATTAATCGCTCTCTCAACCTGTCCTGACACCTTCAATGATTTATGCACATATACACCCAGGTCCCTCTCGTCCTGCATCCCCTTTAGAATTGTTTAATGTTGTGTCTCTGTGTTCTTCCTACCAAAATGAATCACTTCACACTTCTGTGCATTAAATTTCATCTGCCACCTGTCCGCCCATTCCACCAACTTGTCTATGTCCTTTTGAAGTTTTACACTATCCTCCCTACAGTTCACAATGTTTCCAAGTTTCGTATCATCCGCAAATTTTGAAATTGTGCCCTATACACCAAGGTCTAGGTCAGTAATATATATCAGGAAGTGCAAGAGTCCTAATACTGATCCCTGGGGAACTCCACTACAAACCTTCTTCCAGTCCCAAAAACATCCATTAACCACTACTCCCTGTTTCATGTCTCTCAGCCAATTTTGTATCCATATTGCTACCATCAGCTCGAACTTTCTCATAAGTCTGTTGCATAGCATTTTATCAAATACCTTTTGGAAGTTCATGTACACCACATCAACAGCATTACCCTCATCAACCCTCTCTGTTACCTCACCAAAAAACTCCAGCAAGTTAATTAAATACGATTTGCTCTCAACAAATCCATGCTGGCTTAACCCACGTTTGCCCAAGTGATGATTAATTTTTGTCCCGAATTATTGTTTCTAGAAACGTCCCTACAACCGAAGTTAAACTGACTGGCCTGTAGTTGCTGGCTTATCTTTACATCCTTTTTTGAACATTTGAAGACTAGTGTGGAACTGATTTGCATGAGTATATTAAGTGTGGCTACCTCTTATCAGTTGATGGAATGTCTTTATGAATTATGTTTTAATTACAAACTGTGAAGAAATAAGAACTAGGAATTGTAACAATTCACACCAGACAATTTGTTTAGTATAACAATCAGTAGTGCATTGTTCAAACAATAATGTTTGTAAGGCTCGCCTATCAAGCCCTGCAATAACCATTTCAGTGGATTGCATGTGCTGGTGTGACATGTGCCAAAGCCATCACTGATCTTTTGATCAGTGTCAATTGGATCTTGTCAATTTGTGTACTATTTCTATCACAATTACTTCACTAAGGTCATCCATCAATGATAAATAAGTTGATTGGTAAGACCCTAAAGAATGAAAGCAACTTTTCTTAATTCATTCAGGGAATGTGGGCATTACTGGTAATGTCAGCATTTATTGCCTGTCCCTAATTGGCCTCGAGGAGGTGGCGGTAAGCAGCTGCTTTGCACCGCTGCTGTCCAAAAAAGCAATGGTGTAAGTATTCCCACAGTGCTGTTAGGTAGGGTGTTCCAAGATTTTGACCCAACGATGATGAAGGAACAGCGATATATTTCCAAGCCAGGGTGGTTTGTGACTTGGAGGGTAACTTGGTCATGGTGGTGTTCCCATGCATCTGCTGCCTTTCTCCTTCCAAATGGTGGTAGAGGTCATATATTTGGGAGGTACTGTCAGAAAACTGTACCTGTAATGGACTATTAATCCATATCTAATTGGGTTTTGATTGTCAGGTTAGCAGTATGAGTCATGTTGTAAACTAAGGATTTCAGTTTTGTACCCAATTTAAGATGTATGGAAATGTTTTTATTACTGGGCCTGCAGTGTATTGGTGCATGTGCAAAGGTCTATTGTTCCCCTCTCCTTCCCTACATTACAAGTTCTCAGGGTCAATAATTCAGGAAAAGTGCTGAATGATAGTTAAGTGCATCCTCATTGTCAGCAAAGAACAGTCCGCAGACAGATTACACTGGGCTGCTTTCAAAAGACTTATGAGAGCATATGAGGCTGGTTACCTAGAGGGATGGACAACTTAAAGTTTTCAATCCACAGTGTGGAGATTCTTATGAATGCAAACAAACAGCCCACACCTTTTAAAATAATAAAAAAGAGCATTTTCACAGTGAAATATGGCATTATGTTTAAAGTGATTAGTCTGAGAGATAAAAGCAATTTAAATTTAAGCTCCCCTGTCAGTACTGTGAATAAAGGCGCTGCCGAGAGCAGCATCAAGTCATACAGATTAGAAGCTTTGAATCCCCATCTGTGTGAAATTAGCTGTCTCAGTTGCAGTGATATGAATTGGCATCAAATTCCTGAGCCAAGGAGATGAAAATTAGCTTGGATTCCCGCGTGCAATTCTTAACCAGTGTCCACTGCTGGAAAGTGTGTATGTACAAACAGAATCAGGCTCAGTTGTGAATCCACGCATTGTCAAATAGTTTGCCAGCACCAATAGTCAGGGCTTACACGTGGGGAGTGGCCACTTGGGTGAGGTGCTGGAAGGCTGCTAGTTGCTTGTGAAATTATGTCCCAGAAAGAGGCAGAATCATCAGGGAAGGACTGGGGGGAGAAAATAGGCAAAAATAAATACATTTGACAATTATTAATCAGTTCTTTATTTAGGAAGGGTAAAAAAACAAGGGAGTGGAGTTAGTGTGATTGTCCTTTCACCTCTAGTACCTCTACTCGAATCTAGTCCAGATTGATGAGAAGGGCTTCTAATTCTTGGATTTAAAGGTGGAATGTGCTCAAGCAGTCTCAACCCATTTCTTAGAGTTTATAAATCCAAGACATAAACTGTCCCTCATTAACATGAAGTTGGCCTTCTTAGAGAACCCACAAGGATGCCAGATATGGAAATTGCAGTTGTCAATTGGTGCAGTATGTGAGCTCTGCTAAATTTTGAACGAAGGGAGACTATTAGAGCAGAGCGGAGGGAGATTAAATTAGCATTTAAAGGTATTATGCATAATCTGACAGCATATGACGATGCTGGATATCTGAAATAAGAGGGTTTTCCTCTGTTGAGCTCAAATTCACTCAAAAAATATTTTGATAGAAAGTGTTAAGAACAGATTTTTTTAAATGTTACATTTTCTGGTGCTGTGTAGTAGTGCCATGTGATGTGCTGAACGCTTGCTAGACTCTTTCTTGTTGATCCTCTAGAGACCATCTGTGCTGGGAGCATTGATTATAACGCATCTGCTGGAATTACATCTTTCTGGTTGCCATGCCAACTAATCAGCTGGTTCCCGTTGCCATGGTAATAAAATGTCACAGCTCAGAGAACCGTAACAGGAATGAACAAAACAGCAAATGTTTTCTTAATTGCAGCCCTCTAATATAAAATAAACTTTTCAAGGACAGGATGTAAGAGAAAAGCTGCAAAGTACACAAATTAGTCAAGGTTTGGTGAGAAAGCCCATACTATTTGATTTTAAGGCTAAATGTAACATTTATTTGTTCCTTTAAATTGTTGGAAAAGTGCTTATTTGTGTCGTTTTCTTATTCTTAACTCCTTCTTTCCTTCCTTTTAAATCCCTGATGCCAATCTGATAGGTTTGTACTGAAGGGAGGTTGATTCTGGAGTTTACATTTGATGACCTGATGAGAATAAAGACATGGCACTTTACCATCCGGCACTACCGGGAGTTAGTCCCACGCAGTATTCTTGCCATGCATGTAAGTAACACTCTTTCATTGCTCCTATGAAGCAAAATGGCACTTTTCAGTCAAGATTCAGGATAACAAATCGATGCCTGACTCTTGTGCAACATCTTAAATGTGCATAAGTCAAAAACATTGGTTTCTGAACCTAACAAAATGTGGAAAAATAGAAAGTAAAATAAATGCGATTTAAGAAAAACACTACAACTCCAGTTTGGCTGCTTTACACTTCAAAAGTACTTAATTGACTGTAAAGCACTTTGAGATGTCCTGAGGTAATGAAAGGCCCTATATAAATGTAAGATTTTTTTATGTAAAGTCTCTTTACAGAGTGAAACAATGATCATAACTTAACACACCTTGTACAGTTTACCTCAGATGTTTGTATTTTGACAAGTGCTATCTAATTCCCTGATGACAAAGCCAGTGAGTGAATTGCAGTTGTTACGGTCAAGTGAGGAGAGGTTGAAGGGCTTCCCTTTTGTCATTCTAGGCCCCCACCTGCCAAGAATGAGGCATATTAATTTTTTCATGAACATTGATTTTAAACTGTTACTGGAGTGAAGAAAGGACTTGTTAAACAGATCAGCCATGGCTGGAAAAGACATTTGCATATTAACAGACAGTGTTTGGAAAGACGAAACAGCCATTCCCTGACACATTCAACCCACAATGGACTTTTGATCACCAGACCTTGAAGGTGGGGGTGCTCACATTCCAGGTTGACTGTGAAGATGGCTGAATACACAAATGGACATGGTCAAACCAACTAGTCACATGACTAACCTGCTGGGCAACCTGATGTTTTGAATTTGTACAAACAGTTTGGGCAGAAAAGTCTGTTTGCTCCTGAACTGAGTAGATCTCTCCTGCCTGTTCCCATCTCTTTCTCACAACCTCTGAATCAACGGAAGACACATGAACCCAAAGAGAGAAAAGTCTCCTACAGTGAACAAGGTTTAAGAAGAATACTGGGCCCCAACAAAAAGCAAGATCTACCTGCAATCAAGGACTCCTACAATGAGCTCGAAGAACTGTGACAACAACTCTTCAGATATTGCCTCAAACTTTTCCACTTCATTTTTCTTTTCTTTTCTGTCTCTTTTGCATGCATGTATTGCGTATGTATGTTAGCGTAGGTGTGTCGTGTATCTATAGGCATCAACGGAATTAGAGTTTAAGTTTAATAAACTTCAACTTTTCTTCTTTAAACCTAAGAAAGCCTGTTTGTGCTGGTTTCTTTGCCTTATAATTGGAAAGCAGTGAACAAGGATTCACCAAGGGGGAGCTAAAAACACAGTGTCTTTAAAATTAAACCCTGTTACGGTAAGTCCAGGTGATGGCTGAAAGGGACCCCTCGATACCTTTCTCACCTGGTCGTAACAGAAATTTGGGTGCTTGTGTTCGGAATTGACCCACAGACAAACCAGGGAAATTGCAATGGGGAAGCCAAATTGTGCCCAAGCAGAAAAAGAGCAAGATTTCAGTACACATTTTCTTGTGGTTGTGTGTGATTAAATACTAACGTGTCTGCAACTGAAATTAGTAGCTCTCCAAGCCAGGGTAAAGTAACTTGGGATAAGTTAAAAGCACTGTCTATGGAGGAGTTGAGGAAAATGGCTGAGCAGTGTGGGATCACTGCATATGGCAAGACTAGGAAGTGTGAACTCCTAAGGCTAGTGGCCAACCATTTTTCCCTTGAATCTGAAGTAGTAGAAGCAGGGTTAGAAGCAGACCCAGACAGGGTGCTGCTAGCAAAGATACAACTGGAACAAAGGAAACTTGAATTAGAAGACAGGGAAAGAGAAAGAGAGAGGCAGGAGAGGGAGAAAGAAAGAGCCTTCCAGAAGGAACGTGAAGAAAAAGAAAGACAGGAGAAGGAACAAGAGAGAGAGAGAGACAGAGAGAATATTCCGAAAGGAATTCGAAGAAAGGGAACTAAGGCAGCTTGAGTTAACTAGGCGGTGGCAGAATAACCTCAGTGAAAGCATGGCTAATATGGAACAGCATAATTCAGGACTGGGTACAGCATTGTTAAAACTAGCTCAACTAATTCCAAGATTCAATAAAGAGGATGTAGAAGGATTCTTTTGTGTCCTTTGAGAAACTGGCAAGGCAGCTAAAATGCCCAGCTGAGAGCTGGCCTCTCTTACTGCAAAGCTAGCTGACTGGAAAAGCCCATAAGGTTTACTCCCTGTTGCCAGATGAGAGTTCATCAAATTATAAACTGATAAAAAGTGCCATCCTCGGGGCATATGAATTAGTACCCGAAGCCTATTGCCAGAAGTTTAGAACCCTCAAGAAGCAAGCTAATAAATCTTATCTGGAGTTTGAAAGAAGTAAGCAGCTGGCTTTTGACCAGTGACTGAGGGCTCTCAAAGTACAGCTCAGCTATGAGAATCTCAGAGAAGTAATTCTGTTCGAGGAATTTAAACACTCTCTCCCCCTCTCCATAATGAACCATGTAGTGGAGCAACGGGTCCAGAGAGCCCGGCAAGCAGCTGTTCTGGCCGATGAGTTTGCTTTAATTTATAAGTCGGTTTCCCAGGGGAGAACCTTTCCTAATCACCCCCACAAATCCGAAAGGGACAAAGGGTGGGAAGGTGATAGGAGCCCAAGCAGTCCTGGGAGAGAAAGGAAAGCAGGAGACACAGGGCGCTCCTGTAGCCAAAAAGGAAGGTGCTGTGAGCAAGAGTGAGACCCGGAGACCTGTGTGCTTCTGTTGTAATAAAGCAGAGCATTTAAAAGCTGACTGTTGGAAACTAAAGGGAAAACCAGTAGGGTTAATCAGGGCACACCCGCTCAGTGAGGAAGGGAACCTGATGGAAAGCACAGCAGAACAAGCTGTGACTTTAACTGCAGTAAGAGGGAGACCCAGGAAGCTTACTACTGCAAGGGCAGGAAAAGTTAGTAGGATTCCTAAAGGTTATCAGGGTTTTGTGTCTGAAGGGAAAGTAACCCCATACCCCTCGAGTGGGGCAAGCAAGCCTTTAGTAATTGTCAGGGACACAGGGACCACTAGATTCCTTTTACTGGGAAAAGGCCTGACCTTTCCCCCAGAGAGTGTAGTGAACACCAGAATAGTGGTGAATGTTATTGGAGGGCTGTGTATGCCTGTACCTCTACACCGGGTGCACCTGGAGTGCGACCTAGTTTCGGGACCGGTGTCCGTAGGGATTGTCCCTAGTTTACCTGTGGACGGGGTTGACCTGCTCCTAGTTAATGATCTGGCAGGGGTAAAGGTGGTAGCCCCCCCAGTAGTGAAAGAATGACCGTAGGAGGTCAGAGAGACAGGGCAGTTGCGGGAGACAGACCCCTGCAGTTTCACTGAATGTGTAGTGGATCAGGCCATGATCAAACCAGCTCCCCCAAAGGAGACTGCATTGGCACATTAGGCAGATGACCATGAGACCTGTCCAAGACTTTCTTTGGAAAGTTAGGAGACCCAGGGAATGAATTAAATGGATTTTCCCTAGCTGCGGCTCAGTGAGCCGACTCAGTATTGCAAGAGTTAGCATAGGCTGCCCAGTCTGAAAGTGAAGCAGAGGGAGTCCCTGATTGCTACTGTTTAAAGAATGCGGTACTGATGAGGAAATGGAGTTCTCCTCACAGACCTGAGAGCAAGGAGTGGGACAGTAGTTTCATCAGTTAGTGGTGGCGCAGAGGTACCAGTGAGAAATAGTAAGAACGGCCCACGAGACTATAGTGGCTGTACATGCTGGTATATGAAAGACCAAAGCCCGCATAAGCAGCAGTTTGACTGGCGAAAACTCCACAAAGACGGACATGGGGTCACTAGATCCCTTTTACTGGGAAAAGGCCTGACCTTTCCCCTGGTAACTGCAGTGAACACCAGAATGGTGGTGAATTGTATTGGAGAGCAGTGTATGCCTTTACCTGTACACCGGGTGCACCTGGAGGACGACTGGGATACAAACAGTGTGAAGGGCACGGAGGGGACAAAATTCTTCAACTGCGTTCAAGAGAGCTTTTTTAGCCAGCACGTAACAAGCCCAATGAGAGGGCTCGCAATTCTAGATTTAATCTTCGATAATGAAGCTGGGCAAGTGGAGGAAGTAACATTGGGTGACCATTTTGGAGATAGTGACCATAATACAAGTTTTAGCATAATCATGGAAAAGGACAAAGATAAAACGGGTAAAAGTTCCAAATTGGGGGAAGGCAAATTTTAAGAAACTGAGAGGTGCCCTGGCGAAAGTGGACTGGATACAGCTACTTGAAGGAAAATCAGTGGCAAACTGGTGGGAGGCATTCAAAAGCGAGATATGACATGCACAGTGTAGGCATGTCATCACAAAGATAAAGGGTGGGACTGCCAAATCTAGAGCCCCCTGGTTATCTACACGCTTACAGGGTATGTGAAAGCAAAAAAAGAAAGCTTATGATGATCACAAATACCGTAATACTTTAGAAGACCTAGGGGAGTATAGAAAGTGCAGGGGTGAAGTAAAAAAGGAAATTAGAAAAGCAAAGAGAGTACATGAAAATTTATTGGCAGGTAAAATCAAGGAAAACCTGAAGATGTTTTACCAGTACATTAAGAGCAAGAGGATAACTAAGGAAAGGGTAGAGATGTACAAGGGAACTTATGAATGGATGCAGAAGATGTGAACTTCTTAGTGAGCTTTTTGTCTCTGTCTTCACAAAGGAGAGGGTTGATGTAGACATTGTAGTTAAAGAGGAGGAATGTGAAATATTAGATACGATAAGCATAAATGAGAGAGGAAGTACTAGAAGGTCTGACATTCTTGAAGGTGGATAAATTGCCAGGGCCAGATGGATTGCATCCCAGGTTGTTAATAGTAGATGCACTGAGGATCATCTTCAAATCCTCACTAGATACAGGAGAGGTACCAGAGGATTGGAGGTCTGCGAACGTTATACCATAGTTTAAAACGGGTACGACTGATAGGCCAAATAATTATAGGCCGGTCAGTCTGATCTCGATCGTGTGTAAATTGTTAGAATCTATTCTGAGGATAAACTACCAGTTAGAAAGGCACGAATTAATCAGGGATAGTCAGCATGAATTTGTTACAGGAAGGTCATATCTTACCAACTTAATTGAGTTTTTTGAGGAAGTAACAAGAAGGATTGGTGAGGGTAGTGTAGTGGATATGGTCTACATGGACTTCAGTAAGGCATTTGACAAGGTCCCACATGGCAGACTGGTCAGTAAAATAAAAGCCCATGGGATATAGGGGAATGTTGCAGGTTGGATCCAGAATTGGCTCAGGGACAGGAAACAAAGGGTAGTAGTCGACGGATGTTTTTGTGAATGGAAAGCCTTTTCCAGTGGCGTTCCAGAGGGCTCAGTGTTGGGTCCCTTGCTATTTGCGGTATATGTTAATGATTTGGACTTAAATGTGGGAGACATGATTGGGAAATTTGCTGATGACACAAAAATTGGTCATGTAGTTGATAGTGAAGAGACTCCAAAATGATATCAGTGGTTTGGTTTCGTGGGCAGAAAAGTGGCAAAAGGAATTCAATCCAGAGAAGTGGGAGGTAATGCATTTGGGGAGGGCAAATGAAGCAATGGAATACACAATAAACGGAAGGATATTGAGAGGGATAGAGGAAGTGCGAGACCTTGGAGTGCATGTTGATAAGTCCCTGAAGGTGGCAAACAGGTAGATAGAATGGTGAAGAAGGCATAAGGAATGTTTTCCTTTATTGGCTGAGGTATAGAATTCAAAAGCAGGGATGTAATGCTGGAACTGCATAAAACGCTGGTTCGGCCACAATTGGAGTATTGTGTGCAGTTCTGGTCACCACATTACAGGAAGAACATAATTGCTCTGGAGAGAGTACAGAGGAGATTTACAAGAATGTTGCCAGGGCTTGAAACTTATAGCTATGAGGAAAGATTGGATAGGCTAGGGTTGTTTTCCTTAGAACAGAGGAGGCTTAATACAGATGTACAAAATTGTGAGGGGCCTAGATAGAGTAGACAGAAAGGACCTGTTTCCCCTAATGGAGAGGTCAATTACCGGGCGCACAGATTTAAGTTAATTGGTAGAAGGATTAGAGGGGACATGAGGAAAAACTTTTTCACCCAGAGGATAGTGGGTGTTTGGAATTCACTGCCAGGAACGATGGTGGAGGCAGAAACCCTCAATTATTTTAAAAGGTATCTGGACATGCACCTGAGGTGCTGTAACCTGCAAGGCTATGGACCAGATGCTGAAAGGTGGAATTAGATTGGGCAGCTAGTTCTTTCGGCCGGTACGGACACGACAGGCTGAATGGCCTCCTTCTGTGCCGAAATTTTTCTCCGGTTCTATGTGGTGGAGTACTGCAGGAGATGCCACATGTGCCAGGTTGAGGGGAAACCCCAACCTACAGTGAAACCTGCACCGCTAAGTCCTGTACCGGTGTTAGGAGGACCCCCCAGCAGAGGGCTGTTGAACTGTAAGGAACCAGCGTCAAGAACAAAAAGGGAAAGGCAGGCAGAAGGCTGGCAAAAGGTTAGACAGGGAAGGGGAAAAGGTGGCCGAGGGCAGGTTAATGGAAGTCCGGGAGGAATTCTGGATGAAAACCCCTACTATCCGGTCAGCCAACCCCGAAAAATGTGATAAGTTAGACCCCACATCCTCCTACGTAATGCAGACACTAGAAGCACCCCACCGGGGTTGCTAACAACATTTACAGGAATCTGAAAAGACAATGAAAGACCTCTAGGGGGCAGAGAAATTGTGAGGGTGATGCCTCACCTAGTCGAAGTGCCACAGAGGGGTGCAGTAGAGTCTGCACAAATACCTGCAGGCAGGAGTGTCCTATGCGACAAAGGGGAGATTAACAAAGAATCCTCCCCGACAGTCAGAACCAAGGAGAAACTACCCATCCCCCTTTTCAGACCTCAACAGGAACAAAGACCCGAGGCAGCCATGGAAATGGGCAAATGAAAGAGAAATTTCCTTCCAAAAAACCACGTTTATTGGGATGCCAAAAAGGGGGCAATTAAAGCAGTACTTGCAGCAAGAGAAGACAGGCTGTAATAAGTTTTAGGATTTATGAACGAATGAGAGAATGTGCATGTTTTTTTCCGATTCTTACATTTCCTTCTCGACCCTTTTAATAAAATGCTCCTTTTTTCAAATCGCATTTCATTCCGCTGGGTGTGGAGGTGTCATGCAAGGCACCCACCTGCCAAGAATGAGGCACATTAATTTTGTCATGAATATTGATTTTAAACTGTTACTGGAGTGAAGAAAGGACTTGTTGAACATATCAGCCATAGCTGGAAAAGACATTTGCATTTTAACAGACAGTGTTTGGAAAGACAAAGCAGCCATTCCCTAATGCATTCAACCCACAATGGACTTTTGATCACCAGACATTGAAGGTGGGGGAGCTCACATTCCAGGTTGACTGCTAAGGTGGCCGAATACATAAACGGACATGGTCAAACCAGCTAGTCGCATGATTAACTTGCTGGGCGACCTGAGTTTTTTGAATTTGTACAAACAGTTTGTGCAGAAAAGTCTGTTTGCACCCGGACTGAGAAGATCTCTGCTGTCTGTTCCCATCTCTTTCTCACAAGCCTCTGAATCCACTGAAGACACATGAACCCCAAGAGAGAAAAGTCTCCAACAGCGAACAAGGTTTAAGAAGAATACTGGGCCCCAACGTAAAGCAAGAACTACCGACAATCAAGGACTCTTTAAGGAGTTCGAAGAACCGTAACAAAAACACTTCAGTTATTGCCTCAAACTTTTCCACTTTATTTTTCTTCTCTTTTCTGTCTCTATTTGCATGTGAGTATCGCATATGCATACTAGCATGGGCTCGTCATGTATCTGCAGGCGTCAATGGAGTTAGAGTTTAAGTTTAATAAATTTCAACTTTTCTTCTTTCAACCTAAGAAAGCCTGTTTGTGCTGGTTTCTTTGCCTTATAATTGGAAAGCAGTGAACAAGGATTCACCAAGGGGGAGCTAAAAGCACAATGTGTTTACAATTAAACCCTGGTACAGTAAGACCAGGTGAAGGCTAAAAGGGAACCCTATTCCTCTTTCTCACCTGCTCGTAACACTCTCCTTTTTAGAGGACAAAAGGTTTAATTCTTGCTTAAATTGGATGTACTGGCCAATTCAGTAGGTGTTTTATTACTTACTTGCTACGATCGTAACAGGAACAAATCGGGCAGGTTTTCTTGAGTTAACAAAGAAAGAGGATAACTTTACTGTACCTAAACCAAACTAATAAAATAATAAACAACACGCCAACTTTCACTCACACTCACACTCTGGAGGTTTACACACACACAAATAGGTTACAGTGTGGGGAAAGGTAGATTGGTTGAGTTTGAGTCCAGAAAACAAAAGGGTATGCAAGCTGTCGGGTTTGATGATTCGGCTGGCTTCTAGCTGAATTCAGTGATCCTGAAGTCGATGACTGGTCCGGTGGGTCTCTTTGGATGTGGATGATTTCCTTCAACGGGGTTTTTGTTTGTAGCCAGAGTATGAAGAGGTGGTCAGTCAACAGGCAGGATTTAAAAGCTTTCAAGCTGGAATGGAAAGAGAGAGAGAGGGACCCCCACATATGGTCTGCTCATGTCAAAGTCTCTAGCTTCTCCTCTGCTGCAGGGAAAACACCAACTTAAAACCACAGATGGGGAGGGGCTTAGAGTCATTGAGTTATACAGCATAGAAACAGGCCCTTCGGCCCATCGTGTCTGTGCCAGCCATCAAGCATCTATCTATTCTAATCCCATTTTGCAGCACGAGGCCCGTAGCCTTGAATGCTATGGCGTTATAAGTGCTTATCTAAATACTTATAAAATGTTGAGGGTTCCTGCCTCTACCACCCCTTCAGGCAGTGTGTTCCAGATTCCCTCTGGGTGAAAACATTTTTCCTCAAATGCCCTCTAAACTTCCTGTCCCATACCTTAAATCTATGCCCCCCTGGTTATTGACCCCTATGCTAAGGGAAAAAGTTTCTTCCTATCTATCCTATCAATGCCCCTCATAATTTTGTAGATCTCAATCAGGTCCCCCCTCAGCCTTCTCTGCTCCAAGGAAAACAACTCTAGCCTTTTCAGTCTCTCTTCATAGCTGAAATGCTCCTGCCCAGGCAACATCCTGAATATAGATTTAGTTCTTAGAGCTAAAGGGATCAAGGGATATGGGGAGAAAGCGGGAACAGGGTACTGAGTTTGGATGATCAGTCATGATCATATTGAATGGCGGAGCAGGCTCGAAGAGCCGATTGGCCTACTCCTGCTCCTATTTTCTATGTTTTTATGAATCTCCTCTGCACTGTCTCCAGTGCAATCACATCCTTCCTATAGTGTGGTGCCCAGAACTGTACACAGTAAGTTTTAAGGTACTTGTGGATAAGGATAAGAGCAGTCCTCGGGTGAAGGTGCTAAATTGGGGAAAGGCTAATTATAACAATATTAGGCAGGAACTGAAGAATTTAGATTGGGGGCGGCTGTTTGAGGGTAAATCAACATCTGACATGTGGGAGTCTTTCAAACGTCAGCTGATTAGAATCCAGGACCAGCATGTTCCTGTGAGGAAGAAAGACAAGTTTGGCAAGTTTCGGGAAGCTTGGATAACGCGGGATATTGTGAGCCTAGTCAAAAAGAAAGGAAGCATTTGTAAGGGCTGGAAGGCTAGGAACAGATGAAGCACTTGAGGAATATAAAGACAGTAGGAAGGAACTTAAACAAGGAGTTAGGAGGGCGAAAAGGGGTCATGAAAAGTCATTGGCAAACAGGATTAAGGAAAATCCCAAGGCTTTTTATACATATATAAAGAGCAAGAGGGTAACTAGGGTAAGGGTTGGCCCGCTCAAGGACAGAGAAGGGAATCTATGTGTGGAGCCAGAGGAAATGGGAGAGGTGCTAAATGAGTACTTTGCATCAGTATTCACCAAGGAGAAGGACTTGGTGGATGATGAGCCTAGGGAAGGGAGTGCAGATAGTCTCAGTCATCTCATTATCAAAAAGGAGGAGGTGTTGGGTGTCTTGCAAAGCATTAAGGTAGATAAGTCCCCAGGGCCTGATGGGACCTGCCCTAGAATACTGAGGGAGGCAAGGGAAGAAATTGCTGGGGCCTTGACAGAAATCTTTGCATCCTCATTGGCTACAGGTGAGGTCCCAGAGGACTGGAGAATAGCCAATGTTGTTCCTTTGTTTAAGAAGGGTGGCAGGGATAATCCAGGAAATTATAGGCCGGTGAGCCTTACGTCAGTGGTAGGGAAACTATGAGAGAGGATTATTCGGGACAGGATTTACTCCCATTTGGAAACAAATGAACTTATTAGCGAGAGCCAGCATGGTTTTGTGAAGGGGAGGTCGTGTCTTACTAATTTGATTGAGTTTTTTGAGGAAGTGACGAAGATGATTGATGAAGGAAGGGCAGTGGATGTTATCTATATGGACTTTAGTAAAGCCTTTGACAAGGTCCCGCATGGCAGACTGGTACAAAAGGTGAAGTCACACGGGATCAGAGGTGAGCTAGTAAGATGGATACAGAACTGGCTCTGTCATAGAAGACAGAGGGTATCAGTGGATGGGTGTTTTTCTGAATGGAGGGATGTGACTAGTGGTGTTCCGCAGGGATCAGTGCTGGGACCCTTGCTGTTTGTAGTATATATTAATGATTTGGAGGAAAATGTAGCTGGTCTGATTAGTAAGTTTGCGGACGACACAAGGGTTGGTGGAGTTGCGGATAATGATGAGGATTGTCAGAGGATACAGCAGGATTTAGATCGGTTGGAGACTTAGGCGGAGAAATGGCAGATGGAGTTTAATCCGGACAAATGTGAGGTAATGCATTTTGGAAGGTCTAATGCAGGTGGAAGGTATACAGTAAATGGCAGAACCCTTAGCAATATTGACAGGCAGAGAGATCTGGGCGTACAGATCCACAGGTCACTGAAAGTGGCAACGCAGGTGGATAAGGTAGTCAAGAAGGCAGACGGCATGCTTGCCTTCATCGGTCGGGGCATAGAGTATAAAAATTGGCAAGTCATGTTGCAGCTGTACAGAACCTTAGTTAGGCCACACTTAGAATATTGCGTGCAATTCTGGTCACTACACTACCAGAAGGACATGGAGGCTTTGGAGAGGGTACAGAGGAGGTTTACCAGGATGTTGCCTGGTCTGGAGGGCATTAGCTATGAGGAGAGGTTGGAAAAACTCGGATTGTTTTCACTGGAACGACGGAGGTGGAGGGGCGACATGATAGGGGTTTAAAAAGTTATGAGCGGCATGGACAGAGTGGATAGTCAGAAGCTTTTTCCCAGGGTGGAAGAGTCAGTTACTAGGGGACATAGGTTTAAGGTCCGAGGGGCAAAGTTTAGAGGGGATGTGCGAGGCAAGTTCTTTACACAGAGGGTGGTGAGTGCGTGGAACTTGCTGCCAGGGGAGGTGGTGGAAGCAGATACGATAGCGACGTTTAAGAGACATCTTGACAAATATCTGAATAGGAAGGGAATAGAGGGATATGGGCCCCGGAAGTGCAGAATGTGTTAGTTTAGGCAGGCATCAAGATCGGCGCAGGCTTGGAGGGCCGAATGGCCTGTTCCTGTGCTGTACTGTTCTTTGTTCTTGAGCTGTGCCCTAATTAGCGTTTTTTACAGCTCCATCATAACCTCCCTGCTCTTACATTCTATGCCTCGGCTAATAAAGGCAAGTATCCCATATGCCTTCCCAACCACCTTATCTACCTGTGCTACTGCCTTCAGTGATCTATGCACAAGTACACCAAGGTCCCTCTGACCCTCTACTTCTTAGGATCCTGCCATCCATTGTATGTTCCCTTGCCTTGTTAGTCCTCCCAAAATGCATCAGCTCACTTTTTTCAGGATTAAATTCCATTTGCCACTGCTCTGCCCATCTTACCAGCCCATCTATATCGTCCTGTTATCTAATGCTTTCTTCCATCTTATTTACGACACCACCAATTTTCGTGTCATCTGCGTCCTGGGGATTTATCGATTTTTAAACCCGCTAAAACAGCTAATACTATATCCCTTTCAATGCTAATTTGTCCGAGTGTATCACAATCCCCCTCCCTGATCTCTACACCTACATCGTCCTTCTCCATAGTAAACACAGATGTAAAGTAATCATTTCAAACCTCTCCTATATCCTCCGGCTCCACACACACATTGCCACTTTGGTCCCTAATGGGCCCTACTCTTTCCAGGTTGTCCTCTTGCCCTTAATATACAACGCCTTGGGATTTTCCTTTATCTTGTCCGACAGTGTTTTTTCATGTCCCCTGTTCGCTCTCCTAATTACTTTTTTAAGTACCCCTTTACACTTTCTATACTTCTGTCGGGCCTCCGCTGTTTTCAGCACTCTGATTCTGCCATAAGCCTCCCTTTTTTTCCTTATCCAATCCTCTATAATTCCATGACATCCAGGGTTCCCTGGACTTGTTGGTCCTTGTTGGCGGCACAGTGGCGCAGTGGTTAGCACCGCAGCCTCACAGCTCCAGGGACCCGGGTTCGATTCCGGGTACTGCCTGTGTGGAGTTTGCAAGTTCTCCCTGTGTCTGCGTGGGTTTTCTCCGGGTGCTCCGGTTTCCTCCCACAAGCCAAAAGACTTGCAGGTTGATAGGTAAATTGGCCATTATAAATTGTCACTAGTATAGGTAGGTGGTAGGGAAATATAGGGACAGGTGGGGATGTTTGGTAGGAATATGGGATTAGTGTAGGATTAGTATAAATGGGTGGTTGATGTTCGGCACAGACTCGGTGGGCCGAAGGGCCTGTTTCAGTGCTGTATCTCTAATCTAATCTAATCTACCCTTCACCTTTACGAGAACATGTTGGCCCTGAACTCTCACTATTTCCTTTTTGAATGACTCCCACTGGTCTGATGTAGACTTTCCTACAAGTTGCTGCTCCCAGTCCACTTTGGCCAGATCCTGTTTTATCATACTGAAATTGGCCTTCCCCCAATTCAGTATCTTTATTTCCAGTCCGCCTTTATCCTTTTCCATAACTACCTTAAATCTTGCAGAGTTATGGTCACTATCCCCAAAATGTTCCCCCACTGGCATTTCTATCACTTGTCCTGCTTCATTCCCTAGGATTAGGTCCAGTACCACCCCTTCTCTTGTAGGACTTTCTATGTACTGGCTCAAAAAGCTCTCCTGCATGCACTTTAAGAATTCTGCCCCCTTTAAGCCTTTTGCACTAAGACTAACCCAGTTGATATTGGGGAAGTTGAAATCCCCTACTATTATTACCCTATTATTTTTACACCTCTCTGAGATTTGCCTACATATCTGCTCCTCTATCTCTCCCTGACTGTTTGAAGGCCTGTAGTACACTCCCGGCCAAGTGATTGCCCCTTTTTTGTTTTTAAGTTCTACCCTTATGGCCTCATTTGAGGAACCTTCTAAGATATCATCCCTCCTTACTGCAGTCCTTGATCAACAATGCCACGTTCTCTTTTACCCCTTCCCCTGTCACACCTGAAGATTCTATACCCTGGAATATTGAGCTGCCAGTCTTGCCCTTCCCTCAACCATGTCTCTGTGACAGCAATAATCTCATACTCCCATGTATTAATCAACACCCTCAATTCATCTGCCTTACTAGTAAGATCCTTGCCTTAAAATAGATGCAATCCCTTTGTCACATGACAGTCACTCAGTCATTCAAGCATAGCAATTAGCAGTATTTCTCTGCTTGCTGAGAGAACAGGTAATTCCTTTAAACTTCCTGGGTCTTGGTTCTTGCTGGGGACTGAGCAGACATTTCGTCTCCTACTCACAGTCCCCTGCAATGTAGCATACAGTGTAGCAATCTAGGTGATCATCTTCAGCTGAAAGGATGACTTTTCTGGCAGCTTGTCTTTTAAAAATGTCTTTTCAAAAAATATATTTCAGATCTCCTGTCAGTGGATTACAGAAAATTATAATTCTACAAAGCACATTGGCGTAACACCTCCCCACCACACGGAATGAAATGTGACAAAAGGAACCTTTCATTATGGGGTCACAAATTAAAAAGAAACTGTACACACACACACACACACACACACAGACACAGACACAGACACAGACACAGACACAGACACACACACACACTAATCAGTCTCACTATCATAGCCATACTCTTGTTTTTTTAATCCGGGATTGGGCATGAGCACAACTGGGGAACTCCAACTGGTTTGACTGGGCTCAATCACCTTGTGTTCCAGTATATACTGAATTTCTTTTTGTATTTCTACAATATCTTCCTTTTCCAGTTTCTCTATATCAGTGAACACAACCCTGGAGTCAAAGTTGTTCATAACTTGGTGAAGATCATCCAGTGCTTTTTGTACATGGTTTTTCCTATGCTCATCCAGCCTGGCCCACAATTTCTCCTCAACTTGATTTGCAGTCACCATCACCCTCCAAATCAGTCACAAAAACCTTTTTGAGCTTATGGTTTTCCTTTGGCTTATGAGCTTTTCTGTGTCTCCCTTCAGAATTTAAATCTTTAATTTCAAGGTCTTCAGTCTGAATTTCCTCCTGATCCTGGGTCAGTTTCCTGTTTTATGGGAGGGGTCTCTCCTCCATCCACATGGTGTAGGGTTAGGGTTGTGCACCCTGGTTTGACCCTGAAGATTCCTTTAAACGCTGTGAGCTGCCGTGTTGGATAACCTCTCTGTTTTGTGTTTAAATAGGAGAGTACGGTGTCTAATTTCCCTAACATTTCAGTGTTAGCTAACTGGATGGTATGGGGTTTGATTTGGGAATTCTCCTGCCCTCTCTCTAACTCGTTCTCACTGTCCCTTTTGCTCTCCTCTTTCATGACTGCCTGACAGACATGTGCTTGTTTGCCCCCTTCACGGCTGTGATACCATTTTAACATATTGATGTGGCACAGCCTTTGCTTTTTCCTACGATCTGGGATGTCAGTTATATAATTCACCTGGCCAATTCTCTTTACTACTCTGTACGGACCACTGAATCGGGCTTTCAGTAGTTCTCCCTGTATTGGTAATAGCAGTAACACATGGTCTCTGGACTGAAATGTTCTGGCTTTGGTATGTTTATCCGCCTGCCTTTTCATAGCTGTTCGGGAGGTTTTTAGGTGTTCCTGAGCCACCGCACAAGCTGTCGTGAGCTGTTTGTGTAACATGGAGATGTAGTCTAACAGGGAAGATTTGTCCCTGGGTTCTAAAAGCCTCTCCTTGATTAGTTTTAGAGGACCTCTCACCTCATGTCCGTAAGCTTATTAAAAGGGACTAAAACCAGTGGACTCATGGGTGAGTCTCTGGTAGCAAACAGGAGAAATCCTAGCCCTTTGTCCCAGTCTTGGGAGTACTCATAGCAATATGCCCTGATCATTGTTTTTAGGGTCTGGTGGTACCGCTGCAAAGCGCCTTGTGACTGTGGATGGTAGGCTGAGGACTTTAGCTGGGTTATGCCCAGATTACCCCTGGCTTTTTGAAAAATATTGGACATAATATTTGTGCCCTGATCCGACTGGATCTCAGCAGGCAGCCCATATCGGGTGAAGAATTGGGTTAGCCCCTCCGCCACTATCTTGACAGAGATAGTTCTTAGAGGGATCGCCTCTGGAAATCAGGTAGCCACATCCATAATGGTGCGAAGATACTGGTAGCCCCACCTTTTGTTTTCGGCAGGAGTTCCACACAATCTACCAACACTGCTGAATGGTTCCCCAAAAGCCGGTATGGGAATTAGGGGTGCAGGTTTTATTGCATGTTGAGGCTTCCCCACAGCCTGACACATGTGGCAAGTCTTATAGAACTCCAGCACATCCTTGTGGAGTTGTGGCCAGTGAAAATGCTGTCTGATGCGCGCTTGGGTTTTTCAGATACTGAAATGTCTAGCCATTGGAATCTCATGGGCTATTCTTAATATTTCCCTACTGTACCTCAACGGCACCACTACCTGCTGAACCACTGTCCACTCTTCATCTTCAGGTCTGTGAGGAAGTCTCCATTTCTTCATCAGCACCTCATCCTTTAAATAGTAACACTCTGGAACTCCCTCTGCTTCAGCTTCAGTCTGTGCTAACTTTTTTAACACTGGGTCGGCTTGCTGAGCCTTGACCAAGTGAGACCTGTTTAACCCGTTCTCTGGGTCCTCTCACTTCCCAAAGAAGGTTCCAGATAACCAGACAGTAGGGTCATCTGTCTGCAGTGCCATTTTAGTCTCCTCTGATGGAGCTTGTTTGGCCATAGACCAGGTCAGCACACAGGTAAAATGCCAGGGTCCTTTTCCTGTAACTGCTCTGTCTCTCTGACCTCTTTCGGTCTCTAAGGCTACTGGACAAGCTACCACCTTCGCCCCGGTCAAATCATTACCCAGGAGCAGGTCAACCTCATCCACAGGTAAACTAGGGACATTCCCCACGGTTACAGGTCCTGAAACAAGGTCGCAGTCCAAGTGCACCCGGTATAAAGGTATGGACATACACCTTCCTCCGATACCGTTTACTAGCACTCTAGCATTCAATGCACTCTCTGAGGGAAAGGTCATACCTTTTCCTAGCAGAAGGGATTGGGTGGCCCCTGTAACCCTAAGTATGACTATGGGCTTACACGCCTCACTTCAGGGATATGGAGTCACTTTTCCTCTGGATACAAAATCCTGGTAACTCTCGGGGATTTTGTTAAATTTTCCCGCACTTTCAGCAGTAGGTTTACTGGGTCTTACTGCTGCAGTTAAAGCCACAGCCTGGTCTGCTGTGCTTTCCATCAGGGCCCCTTTTCCTGCACTCCTTTGGTATACCCTGACTAAACCTATGGGTTTTCCCTGTAACTTCCAGCAGTCAGCTTGAAGGTGACCTGCCAAATTACAATGGAATCATACAGGCCTCTAAGCATACAGGCAGCTAAGGATTGCTGCCTCCTGGCTCTTGGAAGCTTTTATTCTTCTACGTAGTTTATTATGGAAAGGGGAAGCAAGTTTTTCAACTCCTCAGGGAGGATCCCCCTTCTTAGGTTTTCATAGGTGGACTCTATCTTAAGTGCATATATCCATTGGTCGAAAGCAGTTGCTTAACCCTTTCAAACTTGATGTAAGTTTGTTCCAGCTGCTTTCAGAGAGTTCGGCATTTTAGCAGTATGCCTCCGGTACCAGCTCATATGCACACAGGATAGCATTTTTAGTCATCTCATAATCTGATGAACTCTCATCAAGCAACAGTCATAAAACTCGTGGGCTTTTCCTGTTAGTTTGCTTTACAATAACAGTGTCAAGCTGTCAACTGGCCACTTTAACTGTTCTGTAAGCTTTTCAAAACACATGAAAAATGCTTCCACGTCCCGCTCATTCACCTTTGGTATCAACTGGGAGAACTTTAAGAGCTCAGCATCTGGTCCTGAGCTAGGGGTAACTCCCTCACTGGCGGTGCCTTCACTGTTTGTATTGGGTCTTCCCCTAGTTAGTTCGAGCTGCCTTAACTCCCTTTCCTCCTCCTCCTTGTGGAAACTCTTTCTTTTTCCCTTTCATAAAACTGTAGAACCATAGAAAATTTACAGCCCAGAAGGAAGCCATTCAGCCCATTGTGTCCGTGCCAGCGGAAAAAACTAGCTGCCCAATTTAATTCCACCTTCCAGAACCTGGTCCATAGCCTTTCAGGTTACAGCACTTCAGGTGCATGTCCAGGTACCTTTTCAAAGAATTGAGGGTTTCTGCCTCCACCACCATTCCTAGCAGTGAATTCCAGACACCCTCTGGGTGAAAAGGTTTCGCCTCATGTCCCCTCTAATCCTTCTACCAGTCACCTTAAATCTGTGCCCCCTGGTAATTGACTTCTCTGCGAGGGGAAACAGGTCCTTCCGGTCTACTCTATCTAGGACCCTCATAATTTTGTACACCTCTATTAAGTCACGCCTTCATCTCCTCTGTTCTAAGGAAAACAACCCTAGCCTATTCAGTGTTCCCTCACAGCTACAACTTTCAAGCCCTGGCAACATTCTTGTAAATCTCCTCTGTACTCTCTCCAGAACAACTATGTCCTTCCTGTAATGTGGCGACCAGAACTGTACGCAATACTCCAACTGTGGCTGAACCAGCGTTTTATACAGTTTCAGCATTACATCCCTGCTTTTGTATCCTATACCTCGGCCAATAAAGGAAAATATTCCATACGCCTTCTTAACCACTTTATCTATCTCTCCTGCCACCTTCAGGGACCTGTGGACATGCACTCCAAGGTCTCTCACTTCTTCTACTCCTCTCAATATCCTCCTGTCTTTGTGTATTTCCTTGCTTTATTTGTCCTCCCCAAGTGCATTACCTCACACTTCTCCGGATTGAATTTCATTTGCCACTTTTCTGCCCACTCAACCAATCCATTGACATCATTCTGGAGTCTACAGCTGTCCTCTTACTGTCAACTACACGACCAATTTTTGTGTCATCAGCAAATTTCCCAATCGTGCCTCCCACATTTAAGTCCAAATCATATTTCTGTTATGGTCAAGTGAGGAGGGGTTGACGGGCCTCCCTCTTCTCCTTCTCCTTGTTAGACCGCAACAGGTTTAATTCTTTCTTAAAATGGATGTACTAGCCAATTCAGTAGGTGTTTGATTACTTACTTGCTATGATTATAACAAGAACCAATCGGACAGGTTTTCTTGAATTAACAAAGAAAGAGGTTAACTTTATTCTACCTAAACCGAACTACTAAAATAAATGCGCCACTTTCACTCACACACACTCTGGAGGCTTACACACACACAAATAGGTGACAGAATGAGGAAAGGTAGATTGGTTGAGTTAGAGTCCGTAAAACAAAAGGGTATACATTCTGTGGGGTTTGGTGATTCGGCTGGCATGCGAACATATGAATTAGGAGCAGAAGTAGGCCATTCAGCCCCTTGAGCCTGCTCCACCACTCAGTAAGATCCTGGCTGATCTGTTTGTGTCTCAAATTCCACACTCCCATCTACCCCCGATAACCCTTGATTCCCTTGCCTAACAAGAATCTATCTACCTCCGCCTTAAAAATATTCAATGATCCGCCTCCACCACCTTCTGAGGCAGAGAGTTCCAAAGTTGCACAACCCTCTGAGAGAAAGAATTTCCCCTTATCTCTGTCCTAAAAGAGCGACCCCTAATTTTAAAACAGTACCCCCTAGTTCTGGACTCCCCCACAAGAGGAAACATCCTTTCCACATCCACCTTGTCAAGACTGTTCAGGATCTTATATACTTCAATCAAGTCTCCCTTCACTCTTCTAAACTCCAATGAAAATAAGCCCAGTCTGTCCAACCTTTCCTCATAAGACAACCTGCTCAATCCAGGTATCAATCTAGTAAGCCTCCTCTAAACTGCCTCCAATGCATTTACATCCTTCAAAACTGCACACAGTATTCAAGATGTGGTCTCACCAATGCCTTATATAACTGAAGCTTCACATCCTTACTTTTATTTTCAATTCCTCTCATAATCAAGGATAGCATTCCATTAGCCTTCTTTACGACTTGCCGTACTTGCGTGCTAACTTTTTGTGACTCATGCACTAGAACACCTTGATCCATCTGCATCTCGGAATTCTGCAGTTGTTCTCCGTTTAAGTAATATTCTGCTTTTTTATTCTTCCTGCCAAAGTGAACAACTTCACATTTTCCCACATTATACTCCATCTGCCAGATTTTTGCCCACTCACTCACCTGCAGCCTCCTATGTCCTCTTCACAACATACTACCCTACCTATCTTTGTGTCATCTGCAAATTTAGCTACCAAACTATTGGTCCCCTCATCTAAGTCATTGATATAAATTGTAAAAAGTTGAGGCCCCAGCACAGACCCCTGCAGGACTCCACTCATCACATCCTGCCACTCAGATAAGGACCCATTTATGCATACTCTCTGTTTTCTGCCAGCCAGCCAATCTTCTATCCATGCTAACATATTACCCCCTACACCATGAGCTCCTACTTTGTGCAATAACCTTTTATGTGTCACCTTGTCAAACGCCTTCTGGAAAACCAAGTACAGTACATCAACGGGCTCCTCTTTATCCACAGGGCAGGTTACTCCTTCAAAGAACTCCAATAAATTGATTAAACATGATTTCCCTTTCACAAAACCATGCTGACTATTCCCTTGAGTTTTCTAAGTGCCCAGCTATAGCCCCCTTAATGATTGATTCTAACACCTTCCCCACGACAGACATCAAGCTAACTGGCTTATAGTTACCAGTTTTCTGTTTCCCCTCCTTCTTGAATGGAGGGGTTATATTTGCTGCTTTCCAGTCTGATGGAAATTTTCCAGTGAATTTTGAAAAATTAACACCAACACAGCTACTACCATATTAGCCACTTCTTTTAAGTCCCTAGGATGAAGCCCATCAGGATCCCGGAGACTTGTCTGTCTGCAGCTCCATCAGTTAGCTTCCAGCTAAATTCAGTGGTCTTGAGGTTTTTAGTTTGAAGAGGTAGATGACTGGTTCGCTGGGTCTCTTTGGAAACAGTGATGTGGATGATGTCCTGTAACAGGGTTTCTGATTGTAGCCAGAGTATGTAGAGGTGGTCAGTCAACAGACAGGATTTGAAAGCTTTCAAGCTGGAATGGAGAGAGAGGGACCCCCCACTTCGGGTCTACTCAAGTCAGAGTGCAGTTGCTTCTCCTCTGCTGCAGAGAAAACACCAGCTTAAAACCACAGATGGGGAGGGGCTTATCACATGTGAGTCATTCAGTCATTCAAACATAGCAGTTAGCAGTATTTCTCTGCTTGCTGAGAGAACAGTTAGTTCCTTTAAACTTCCTGAGTCACGGTTTTGCTGGGGATTGAGCAGACATTTTGTCTCTTCCTCACAGTCCTTTGCAATGTAGGATACAGTGTCGCAAACTAGGTGATCATCTTAAGCTGAAAGGACAACTTTGCTGGCAGCTTGTCGTTTAAAAATGTCTTTAAAAATATATAAATTCAGATCTCCTGTCAGTGGATTAAAGAAAATTATCATTCCACAAAACACAATCAAATTTGGGACTAGAAATCAAATAAATTCTACACTGGTTAAGTATTCCGTTTGTAATAGTATTGTAATATTATGAACGATTATATGTTTAAGGGGCTACCTCCATCTCATGAAAAAGTGTTTGCCAAATCATTTTTATTTGTTTGTTTGTCAATACACAATGTGAGGAAGCAAACTAATTGCATTTGTTCCTTGTAGCATTATTTTTACAGGAATTAACCTGACTCTGCTTTATCTTCTCCATTCCTCCCCACATCCTCCAGCAAAAAAAGTTTCCAAAAATGCTATGTCATGAAGAAAACATACTTTTAATTATTATTTTTATTTTGTTTATTCAGAGCGAGAGACTAAGTGGTAATGCCCCCTTTTCATTGCAATGTTACTAATTTATAAATATGTAGTTTTATTTCCTCGGCTCTTGTAGGTTTATACAAAAGCCTTTTTCAAGGAAGTTTCTTTTGTGTACATGTTGAATGCTTGGGATGTACTATTTTGATTTAATGAACCATGGACATCAAGTTTGAATGTCAGAAAAAAATCTGTGCCTGCATAAAAATTTGTACCACTTGTCACTATTGTTTTAATGCTCGTCATATATTGTTTATGTCATTGGTGTACAATATCACCTGTAAATTTCCCTCTTTTTCTGGTCATACTCTGAGTGTTTATATTGTATTCGTTTATGGAAATATGTGGTTACTGCATTGCAAGTGAACCATGACTGGCGCTCTCATTCAGTGTCAGTGGTAGTACTCTTGCCTCTTAGTCAGAAAACTGTGCGTCCAAGCCCCACTGTAAGAGTTGAGTGCTACATTGTACGATGTTCTGGATGAGATGGTGAGCTGAGGCTCTCTTTGGCCAACATTTACCTGGGATCTTCCTGTGCCCTAATTGACTGCATTTCAAAGTGTAATTTAATGGCTGGAAAGTGCTGTAGGAATTTCTGAAGATGTGACATGAATTGTATAAATTCAAGTTCTTTTTCTCTTCCCTGACAGTCAAAATTTACAAGAAATCTTTTTTTTTACTGTATATTTGCACATTTTGTTCAAAAGGCATTTGAGCCAAGAAAAAGAGGGTGTTTACTTTTAAAAGCTATAACTATTTATTAGTACAGCTCACTCGTTGGCTTTCGTTGCTGCTATTTGTAAGCAAGCATTTGCTGACTCCTTTGAAATCTTGCAAATTTCACCTCTGCACTCAGACTTAGAATGGTGGATCTGCCAAAGAAGTAGAAAGAACCTCCATGATTTTTGTCAAACAAATTAATAATTAGTGTTCCAACAGCAAAGATCGGCACTCAAGAATGACACTGGTGAATTTTATTATGTATTTGCAACAGTGAAGAACACATTGCAAAGTCTGCTAGAATGTTTAGATTTATAGTTCATCGGAAATTATACTATTTTGAATTTCAACAAAGAGCTGAACCGTAGTCTGTTTTAATTTTACCTGGCGTATTATGTTTCGTGGCTTGTTAATAAAAAGGAAAATGGCTCAGCTCAGTGTTCTTACACCTGAGAAACATTTTATGATTTTAGTTCTGCTGTTTATCTCTATAATCAGGATAGTTTTTTTATATATGTCTCTCTACGCAGAGCTGTGTGAAGAAAGAGCGCTGGCTGCTCCAAAAAACCCTGCCGGTTTACCAAATTTTAGTCAGAGTGAATTTTTGTCATAATTTGAAATTCAGCTAGGTTAAATACCTATCTCGCGCACATCCCAACAGTTCCACCTTTCAAACCACATGGGAATATGGTATACGGAGTAATTACTAAATATTGTTGCAGATTTCATCATTTAAAATAATTAGATGTACAGCAGAATTCATTCAAAAAGACTGCTAGTTTTCCTTTTTAACGAGACATATTACCATCAGCATTTAATGATCTGCCTGACACATCACATTTCCCTGAGAGGATACTAGCTGGCGTGCTACACTGTAACATTGTTTCACAGCTTGAAAAGGCATCTATAATCAAGGCATATAGTCAACTATCAAAAAGAAGAACAGAATGAATTACTGAATCATGATCAAGAGGAGATTCCTTCACTGCTCCCCCATCCCCCATCCTTCCCAGTGGATTATGTTGGATCTATTCTAGTGGAGTCTGGCCATGGGCCATTGAACATTGATATTAATCTAAGCAAACTGACTGAAAGGCAGGATGTTTTTCATGTTCATTATTTCTTGATTTGTATCATTGTGATGCTGACCACCAAATATCACAGTGCGTAGCCTCATTTAACTACTAGTTTCCATTTATTTGGCTTTCCCCTTTCTAATATTGATCTTCAATATTTTGCCAATTGGTTTTGTACTAAAGATAGATGAATATATGGAAAAGTGACCACTTTTGTTGATAAGTTAATCTGTGAGAGGTGCACACTAGGCACTTACAAAATAAGACATAGACTCAGCCATTTTGATATTTAAATTTTAGGAAGTAGAATATGAAATATTTATCTGAAAATGGGTGGATGTATGTATATTCAGGGATGGTGAAACACTAGCTGCAGGAATTGGAGAACTTTTTGATGTATTCAAGAGTTCCTTCTTCCTCTCTTTCCCACTGAGTTTCCACAAAATTGCATTCATTTACCTTCCACCATGAATTCACAGGGAAGTAATCGTCAAACCTTTTAGTTGCTTTTTAGTTTCTTACGCACTTTTAAACTTAATGACTTTTGTAACCAAACAATCTTACACTATTGATATTCTTAATTAGTATCGGTAATGATGATCATTAAATTAACCAATTGTCGTAACAACCCATCTGGTTCACCATGTCCTTTAAGTAAGGAAGTCTGCCGTCCTTACCCGGTCTGGCAATGTGGTTGACTTTTAACTGTCCTCTGAAATGGCCTAGCAAGCCACTCCATTGCATCAAACCACTGCAAAAAAAACAGTACTAAGAGCAAAACCCAACCCAGTCAGTTGTGCAAAGACCTTCTCACTAACATCTGGGAGCTTGTGCCAAAATTGGGAGAACTGTCCCACAGACTAGTCAAGCAACAGCCTGACACGGTCATACTCAGAGAATCATACCTTTCAGCCAATGTCCCAGCCTCCTCCATCACCATCTCTGGGTATGTTCTGTTCTACCGGCAGGACAGACCCACCAGAGATGGCAGCACAGTGGTTTACAGTCAGGAGGGAGTACCCTGGGAGTTCTCAACATTGAATCCAGACCCCATGAAGTTCCATGACATCAGGTCAAACATGAGCAAGGAAACCTCTTGCTTATTACCACCTACCACCCTCCCTCAGCTGATGAGTCAGTATTCCTCCATGTTGAACACCACTTGGAAGAAGCAGTGAGAAGAGTAGGAGTACAGAATGTACTCTGGGTGGTGGAACTTTAATGTTCATCATCGAGAGTGGCTCAGTTGCGCCACTACTGACCAAGCTAGTGGAGTTGTGAAGGACATAGCTGCGAGACTGGGCCTGTGGTGGGTTGTGAGAGAACCAACATGAGGGAAAAGCCTACTTGCACTTGTCCTCACCAATCTACCTGTAGCAGATGCATCGGTCCGTGACAGTATTGGTAGAAATGATCACCGCACAATCCTTGTGGAGATGAAGACCTGTCTTCACACTGATGATATCCTCCATCGTGTTGTGTGACACCACCACTGTGCTAATTGGTACAGATTCAGAACCGATTTTGCAACTCTAAACTGGGCATCCATGAGTTGCTGTGAGCCATTAGCAGCAGCAGAATTGTATTCTACAATCTATAACCTCATGGCCCGGCATATCCCTCACTCTGCAAACACCATCAATCCAGGAGTTCAACCCTGGTTCAGTGAGGAATGTCAAAGAGCATGCCAGGAGCAGCACCAAGTGTAGATAAAATGAAGTGGCAAACGGGTGAAGCTGCAACACAGGACTACATGCATGCTAAACAGTGGAAGGAGTATACTTATAGACAGAGCTAAGCACTCCCACAATCAACAGACCAGATCAAATCTTTGCAGTCCTTCCAAATCCAATCGTGAATTGTGCTGGACAGTTATGGAACTAACAGAAGGAGGAGACTCCCTAAACATCCCCATCCTCAATGATGTTGAAGCCCAGCATGTGAGTGCAAAAGACAAGGCTGAAACGTTTGCAATCATTTTCAGCCAGAAGTACCGAGTAGATGATTCATCTTGGCCTCCTCCTGATGTCCCCACCATCACGGATACCCGTCTTCAGCCAATTCGATTCACTCCACGTGATATCAAGAAATGGCTGAAGGCACTGGATATAGCAAAGGCTATGGGCCCAGACAACGTCCCAGCTGCAGTGCTGAAGACCTTTGCTCCAGAATTAGCTGCGCCTCTCATCAAGCTGTTCCAGTACAGCTACAACACTGGCATCTACCTGACAAAGTGGAAAATTATCCAGGTATGCCCTGTCCACAAAAAGCAGGACGAACCACCTATTTGGTCGGGAGCAGTGTGAAGCAGACTGGGATCAGAGCGGTGTGAAGCAGGTTGGCAGCGGATGGAGCTATAATCTGAGAGTCTGAACCGCACAGGAGAAAATAGAAAAAATAATCGCGATGTGACATCATAGGACAAGGAGTCACTTGGGGTGAGTACACTGGTAAGCTTTTATTTAATCTAAGTAATCAACTATAAAGTAAGACTTGATAGATTAATTTTTATAAAAACTAAAGCTAATTTGATAATTTATCTTATTAAAATTTGTACTCAATCATTCAGATTGCGGGGATAAAGTTAAAATTAAGTAATAAAGAATAGTAAAACTAAAGTCTATATTTTTCAGTAAATTAAAATCTAGTGTTTCTAGATAATAAGAGTTAAGGAAAAACATTTCAGTTAACCACCCTCTCAAATAAAGTGATGTCAGCACAGGAGAAGCAGCTGATTGGTGAGTGGCGGATGAGCATTTATTTAAGCAGTAAGTTGAAGAGTCTGATAAATAGAAGCATGACAGGGCAGCTCGGGTTTTGGAGCTTGAGCAGCAGCTGTCATCACTGTAGCACTCCACGAGAATTAGATTTTAGTTGATCGCACGTTTATAGATGTGGTCACCCCGTAGCTGAAGGTACTCTAGGTAGAGAGCGAATGTGTGACCACCACGCAGTCAAGAAGGAGCAGGCCTGTAGTACAGGAGACCCCTGAGTGCATCATACTCTCCAACCCATATTCCATTCTGAATACTGGTGAGAATGATGGTTCATTTGTGGTGTGCAGCCAGAGCCTAGTCCGTGGCACCACAGCTGGCTCAGCTGTACGGGGGTGGGGGTGGGGGGTGGCGGGGGGGAAGGTGCAGGAGGAAGATTGGAAAAGCAATACTGATAGGCATTTCTGTGGCCACAGGTATGAATCCAGGATGGTATGTTGTCTCCCTGGTGCCCGGGTCAAGGATGTCACTGAGCTGCTGCAGAACACTCTGAGGGGGGAGGGTGAACAGTCAGTGGCTGTAGTCCATATTGGTACCCACGGCATAGGTAGAAAGAAGGATGAAGTCCTGCAGTCAGAGTTTAGTGAGCTAGGAAAGAAACTGGCAAACAGGACCTCAAAGCTGGTAATCTCCAGATTCCAGTACCACGTGCTAGTGAGTATAGAAATAGGAAGATAGAGCAGTTGAATGCATGGCTGGAGAGATGGTGCAGGAGGGACTGCTTGAGAGTCCTGGGACATTGGGACCTGTTCTGGGGGAGATGGGGGGATCTATACAGACCAGATGGGTTGAACAGAGCTGGGACCAATGTCTTTGCGGGCTGATTTGCGAGTACTACTGGAAAGGGTTTCAACTAACTGATGTGGCAAGATGTGGGAATCAGGAGGCAATATTAGAGAGGAAAATCAAGGTGCAAAAGAGAATCTGGAAAGACAGACGGCACTAGAGTAGGAAATGGTGGGGTCAGAATAAGAGGGAATGTAATGAGGCCTAAATTAGGTTTACGGTGCATGAATGCGCATAGTGTGGTAAATAAGATTAGTGAGCTGCAGGTACAGATAGCCATGTGGAAATATGATGATGAGTATCTCTTTGTTTGGTGAGGGGACAACTTCCTCCTTTTTTTCTAGCTGATTTTCACTTTATTTCCACAGTTTACATTGCTGATGGGAAAGTGACTTGCTTTTGGGAATCTTAGTATGGGAAGGTTAGTATGCAGGTACAACACGTAATTAGGAAAGCTAATAGAATGTTATCGTTTATTGCGAGGGGAATTGAATACAAAAGTAGGGAGGTTATGTTTCAGCTATACAGGGCATTGGTGAGACCACATCTGGAGTACTGTGTACAGTACTGGTCTCCGTATTTAAGGAAAGATATAAATGCATTGGAGGCAATACAAGAAGGTTTACTAGACTAATATCTGGAATGGGCAGGCTGTCTTACAAGGAAAGATTGGACAAGCTAGGCTTGTATCTGCTGGAATTTAGAAGAGTAAGAGAAGACTTGATTGAAACATATAAGATCCTGAGGGGTCTTGCCAGGGTGGATGTGGAAAGGATGTTTCCTCTTGTGGGAGAATCTAGAACTAGGTGTCACTGTTTAAAAATAAAGGGTCGCCCATTTAAGACAGAGATGAGGAGAAATTTTTTTCTCTCAGAGGGTTGAAAGTCTTTGGAATTCTCTTCCTCAAAAGGCGGTGGAAGCAGAGTCTTTGAATGTTTTTAAGGCAGAGGTATTTAGATTCTTGATAAGCAAGGTGGTGGAAGGTTATCGGGGTAGGTAGAAATGTGAAGTAATCAGTTCAGCCATGAACTTACTGAATGGCAGAGCAGGCTCGAAGGGCCGAGTGGCCTACTCCTGCTCCTAATTTGTACGTATGTGGCAATAATAGAGACCTAACTCAAAAATGGACAGGACTGGGTACTAAATATTCCTGGATACAAGGAAAGATAGGGAAGGGAAGAAAGGAGGAGGGGTAGCAGAATTGATTAAAGAGATCATTACAGTGCTGGAGAGAGAGAATGTCCTAGAGGAGTCAAGGGAAGAATCTATTTGGTTAGAACTAAGAAACAGTAAAGGTAGTCTTACATTACTGGGTGCATTCTATAGGCCATCAACTAGTTGGAAAGATATTGAAGAACAAATTTGCAAGGAAATTAGATAGGTGCAAGAATTATAGAGTAGTTATAATTGGGGACTTTAATTATCCTAATATAGACTGGGATAGCAATAGTGTAAAGGGCAGAGGGGCAAGAGTTTCTAGATTCAGAATTCTTCTACATTAGTATGTTTCCAGTCCAACAAGAAAGGAGGCATTGTTGGATCTGGTTCTTGGGAATGAGGTGGGCCAAGTGAAACAGGTGTCAGTAGGGGACCATTTAGGGGACAATGATCATAGTATCATAGATTAGGTTGGCTATGGAAAAGGACAAGTGGCAATCCAGAGTAATGGTCTGGCCCAGATAAATTGGAATCAAAGATTGACAGCAAAACTGTAACTGAAAAATGGGCTGCCTTTAAAGAGGAGATAGTTTGGGTACAGTCAAGGTACATTCCAAGAGGGGGAAAGGTAGGGCAAATAAATCCAGAGGTCCCTGGATGACGAAAGAGATGAAGAGTCAGATGAAGCAGAAAATGGGTGCATATGACAGATGTCAGGTGGATAATACAAGTGAGAGCCAGGTTGAATATAGAAAGCTCAGAGAGGAAGTGAAACAAACAAGAGAAGCAAAGAGAGAGTATGAGAAGAGACTGGTAGCTAATATATAAAGGGAATCCAAAAGTCTTCTGTAGGGATATAAATAGTAAAAAGGTGGTAAAAGAAGGAGTAGGGCTGATTAGAGAAGTAAAAGGGGATTTACGTGTGGAAACGGGGGGAATGGCTGAGGTACTAAATAAGGACTTTGCATCTGCCTTTACCAAGGAAGAAGATGCTACCCAGACCACTGTGAAAGAGGATGTAGTTGAGACACTGGATGGGCTAAAAATTGATAAAGATATTAGATAGGGTGGCTATACTTAAAGTTGTTAAGTCACCAGGACCAGATGAGATGCATTCAAGGATACTGAGGAAAGTAAGGATGGAAATTGTGGAGACACTGGCCATAATCTTCCAAACCTCCTTAGATACAGGGGTGGTTCCAGAGGATTGAAAAATTGCAAATATTACCCCTTATTCAAGAAAGGGTGTAAGGATGAGCCCAGCATCTACAGGCCATTCATTTTAACCTCAATGTTGGGAAAGCTTTTAGAAATGATAATTTGGGACAAAAATAACAGTCACTTGGACAAATGTGAATTAATTAAGGAAAACTAATTTGCTTGAGTTTTTTGATGAGGTAACAGAATTGATGAGGGTAATGCAGTTGATGTGGTGTACATGGACTTCCAAAAGGTATTTGATAAAGTGCCACGTCACAGCTTTGTCAGCAAAGTTAGAGCCCATAGAATAAAAGCGACAGTGGTAGCATGGATACGAAATTGGCTAAGTGACAGAAAACAGAGAGGAGTAGTGAACGGTTGTTTTTCAAACTGGTGGAAAGTAACAACAAGGTTTGGTTGGAAGAACTGGAGTTCCCCTTGGAGCAAAGGAGATTGAGGGGAGATCTGATAGAGGTGTACAAGATTATGGCAGGTTTACATATGGTAGACAAATAAAAGCTGCTCCCGTTAGCTGATGGTACAAGGGCTTGGGGACACATTTAAGAATTCTGGTAAGTGATGCTGTGGGGAATGTGAGGAAGAACTTTTTTACGCAGTGAGTGGTAAGGACCTGGATCTTACTGCCTACAAGGGTGGTGAAAGGAGAGACAATCAATGGTTTCAAAAGGAAATTGGATGAGCACTTGAAGGAAATAAACGCTGGGTTACAGGGATGGAGTGGGGCAATGGGACTAATTTTATTCCTCTACAGAGAGCCAGCATGGACTTGATGGGCTTAATGGCCTCCTGTGTCGTAAATGACTCTATGGCATAGGCAGGTCGGTAAACTGGGCAGAAAAGTGGCAGATTAAATTTAATGCAGAGAAGTGTGAAGTGATTCATTATACTAGGAAGAACGAGGTGAGGCAATATAAAGGGTACAATTCTGAAGAAGGTGCAGGAGCAGAAGGACCTGGGAGAATTTGTGCACAAATCATTGAAGGTTTCACGGCAGGTTGACAAAGCAGTTAATAACAGGATCCTGGGCTTTTTAAATAGGGGCATCAAGTACAAAAGCAAAGAAGTTATGCTAAGTCTGTATAAAACACTGGTCCTGCCTCAACTGGAGTACTTTGTCCAGTTCTGGGCACCATAGTTTAGGAGGCATGTTAAGGCATTAGAAAGGGTGCAGAAAAGGTACACAAGAATAGTTTTGGGGATGAGGAACTTCAGTTACATGGATAGATTGGAGAAGAGGAGGTTAAGGTGGAAGGATGGAGAACTGAGGACAGCGATATGCACTACCTGAGAGTGTGAGGGATGTAGATTCAATCATGACTTTGAAAAGAGAATTGAACACAATTATCTGAAGAGAAAGGTTTTGCAGGGCTATGGGGAAAAGGTGGAGGGGTGTGACTGGGTGAGCTACTCTTGTAGAGAGCTGACACTGACACAGCAGACCAAATGGCCTCCTGCTGTGCTGTAACCATTCTGTGATTCCACTGCCCTATCAGTCTATTTTCAGTCATCAGCAAAGTGATCAAATGTGTCTTCAACAGCTTTATCAGGCAGTACTTAACAGTAACCAGACCTCATTACAGCCTTGGTCCAAACATGGACTAAAGAGCTGAATTCCAGAGGTGAGCTACGAGTGACTGCCCTTAATATCAAGGCAGCATGTGATCGAATGTGGCATCAAAATTGAAGTCAGTGGGAATCAAAGGAAACCTTTCAACTGGTTGGAGTCATACCTAGCACAAAGGAAGATCGTTGTGGTTGTTAGAAGCCAATCATCTCAGTCCAAGGACATCGCTGAATGAGTTCCTCAGGGCAGTGTCCTAGACCTGGCAATCTTTAGCTGCTTCATCAATGACTTTCCCTCCATCTTAAGGTGAGAATTGAGGATGTTTGCTGATGATTTCAGTGCTCAGTTCCATTCGCAACTCCTCAGAAACTGAAGCATGCGTGCAGCAAAACCTGAATGGCATTTAGGCTTGGGCTTATAAGTGGCAAGTTACATTCGCGCCACACAAGTGCCAGGCAATGACCATCTCCAACAAGACAGAATCTAACCATCTCCCCTTGAGATTCAGTGGCATTACCATCACTGAATCCCCTACTATCAACATCCTGGGTGTCACCATTGACCAGAAACTGAACTGGACCAGCCACAGAAGTAATATGGCGACAAAAGTACATAAGAGGCGGGGAATTCTGCGACAAGTGACCATCTACAAGGGACAAGCCAGGACCATGATGGAATATTCTCCACTTGCCTGCATGAGTGAAGCTCCAACATTCAAGAAGCTCGACACCATCCAGGACAAAGTAGCCCCCTTGATTGGCACCCCTTTCACAACCTTAAGCATTAACTCCCTCAGCCACCGGCACACCATGGCTAGAGTGTGTTCCATCTACAAGATGCAATGTAGCTACTCACCAAGGCTGCTTTGACAGCACCTTCCAAACCCGCAACTTCTACCACCTAGAAGAACAAGGGCAGTCGGTGCATTCAAACACCATCACCTGCAAGTTCCCCTCTATGGACATCCTGACTTGGAACTATATCACCATTCTTTCACTGTTACTGGGTCAAAATGCTGGATCCCCCTACCTAACAGCACTATGGGTGTACCTGCAGCACATGGACCACAGGGGTACAATAGGGCAGCTCACCATCGCCTTTTCATGGGCAATTAGCGATGGGCAATAAATGCTGTCCTTGCCAGCGACGCCCGCATCCCGTGACAAATTTTAAAAATTGGGATAGCTTGTTGAAGTACTTGTCTGCAGCAAGTTACATAGTGGCTGTCCTCTAGGTGAATACATATTCCCTAGTCAACCTAATATAAGAACATTGTAAATTGAAAATTCTTTTGGAATCACACTGAACAGAAATGCCCACTGATCAGGTTTTCATTTAAGTGGTCAACAATTACTTATAAAAGATGATATGGAAAGGCTGAGTATTTTTCCTGATCCTGAATGAGAGATGGCATACTTTATTTTTAAAGTCATTTTATGGTTATTCTATAAAGCTTAACTAATGTTAGTATTCAATGAAATGAGTGTAGAACAAGTTTGTACAGTGTAAGCTCTGCACTCACCTGGAAATGAGACGCATCAGTCACTCCTGAGGAGGGGCAACCTTACAGCTTCATGGCGTTTCCATTCAGCCTCATGATGCTGTGTGATGGCTTTTCAATAGGGTTATTGAAAGTTTCAGTTTGTTGTAAAGTCAGTAAGCTCCTCTCTCTAAAGCTAGACTCCAGAAATACTACCATTCAGGTGAACTGATAAGTAGTTCAGTCTGGCTAGATTAAACAGGATGCATGCATTAAGGTAATCATAAAAGTCTACTGTTTACAAATATATTTGACATTTCTATCCCCACTATTGAAGGATTAATGGATAAATGGTGTGTCACTGAGCAATACAGATTAGGCGAAATTTTGCCATTGTAAATCATGATGTCAATGGGAGTGCTTTGGGGAAACAAATGTGCAATCTTTGACAGAATTCTATCAGATACCATTTAAAAATTAATTTCTGATTTGTGCTGTAAAGATAACTGCTGATGCAGTTGTTAGCTTGCATGTGGCTTGCTTTTATTTTATTAGAATTAGAATTAGAACATTACAGCGCAGTACAGGCCCTTCGGCCCTCGATGTTGCGCCGATCATCTGACCTACACTATTCCATTTTCATCCATATGTCTATCCAATGACCACTTAAATGCCCTTAAAGTTGGCGAGTCTACTACTGTTACAGGCAGGGCGTTCCACGCCCCTACTACTCTCTGCGTAAAGAAACTACCTCTGACATCTGTCCTATATCTTTCACCCCTCAACTTAAAGCTATGTCCCCTCTTATTAGATATTGTATGTTCTAACATTATGCTCTTTTCAGGCACAAGACCCTCAGGTGCTGGAACAACTGTCCAAAAACATCACCCGTATGGGCCTGACTAACTTCACCCTCAACTACCTCAGGGTAAGATCAGTAAACTACAGATCCATTTGATAAATACCAAAATAAAAATCATTTTCAGTGTCAAATCTGTGGGTCTTCATCTATTATCTTCATTTGAAAGATGATTACAAAATCTAAAAGGTGGGTAATCAGCTTATTTATGCAATGAAGATGGAACTAACAGATAGAAGTATGTATAAATTGGTGGGGGGAAAGCACATGTTAATTTTACAGTGAGGGCAATATTTTTACTTGCATTATTTTTGTTTGTTCTAAATGTGTTTCTGATCATTTAAAATAATGTACTTCAGAATTTTGTATTGCATGGAATATTATATTTCTTAAAACAAATTATTGAAAAAAGCTATAAACTAATAGCAATGTATTAGCGCAGCACTTTTAGCAGGGTCATTTATTTGGATTTTTTTTGTGTTCACATTTATATCTTGCTCAAAGTTATATTATACATAGTGTTAAGTCACTGAATTTATGTTGAGTGTATGTATTTGTACTAACAAACCAGATCTGACAATTCATTATGAACATTGTTTACATCTAACTGATCATTACATTGTCCATAATCAATCTGAACATTAAATTATGACTTTTAAAGCAATAGCTGTAAATGAAATGCGATCTTTAATTGAATAATTTGAATAGGAAAACATATAAATTTGCTATTTTTGAAGAGGTGAGGAGAGAGGGCTGGATTTCTCTTGGCCGTACCACCTGAAATCCCAGACAAGGAGAGGGTGACTGGAGTGGGGAGGCCTACTGATGGATCCTGGCCCTGGAAAACAGTGCCTGAAATTTTCCTTTTTTGCCCCACCCAAGCAGGGAACTTGATTGCCTGACCTTTTACAGTGGGGAAGCTGTAGCGAGGGTAATTTCCTTGTCTTGCTGCCACAGTACTGCTGACCCCAGGTAAGTTCAATACAGGGGTGGCAGCAGGAAGACAGTTGATGACCATGATCGAGGAAGAAAGCCTGAGAGTAGCCAACTCTCCCTCTCTTCTGATCCCAAGACTCCAATAACATTCATGCAGCCTCATTCTGAGCCTGTTACAAATTTTAAAAGATTGCGCTTTTGCCACTGCAGTAGGTGTTCCACTACAACACTGCCAGTTGTCACTACCTGGCAGCAGCAGGCTCCTTCTGTGTGACTTACACCAGGAACCTACCCTGAATCTTTAATTCGGCCCAATTGCAGCAGCGGGTGCAAGTCTTTCCTCCAGCATCAGAACCACCTGGAGGAAAAGTCAGACCATATTCTCTACCTTAGGCTGGTGGTCTAGATTTTCCACTGTTGACCACCCATAGTAGTGGCATTAAATCAAGAAGCAAGTTGTGGAAAATATATACCCTCCCAATGGAAATCTATTGACTTTATGCCATGGTGTAGTTTCCAGGAGGAAGGGAGCAGCTACGTAGGAAGTTTCCACCTCAAATAGGTGGCAGCTTTAATTTAATAATGTAAAATCAGAGTCCGACATTGCTGGGAATCATCTGTGGTGGTAGCTTACCTAAAGGGCACAGATAAGTAACTTAAATCTTTAATAGTAAAGTCATTTTTGACCATTTCGGTATTTTTTTCTGTGGCACTTCTCATGAGCCTTTGTGCCAATTGTTCAATTTTGTTTTGCCCCCCAGCACCATTACTGCAACCAGTGGGTTTCTCAATGGGAATTCCCCTATCTGAGGTGTTTGGAAAAAGAAGAAGAGGATCTACAGAGGGATGCCAGGCAGGTCAGGCTGCACAAGAGGTGCTTTGTGCCCACCTGTCAGGGTTCTGACACCTGCATCTGCAGATAAATTGTGAACATAAATTACTTTGATAGATAGTTAGTGCATCTGGAGGCCCCATTTCCTAAAGGATGCTAGGATAGTAGTCCCAGTGGCACCGCTAAGCTATGTGAATGCCGAATTACCATTCTCAGAAGCATTACAGCCAATGTGTCATGCTTTCAATGGCCCTGCATAAAAGGGAGACATGCCAGAGTGATCAGCAGCCAGCACACCCAGGTTGGCCACATCTGCTAAGATGCCACCAACCATATCTGCAAGCCCTGACACACCTGTATGTTAATGACTGTGAAAACTTGTCTCTACTGGGCAGATAATGAGTTGTGTCTGTCACGCAAAGAGATAGAAGTAATGCAACAGTTTTATGAAGTTCTGGTTCGACTGTATCTGGAGTAATCACATTCAGTTCTCGGTACTGCACCTTAGGAAGGATATATTGGTCTTGGTGGGGGTGCCGCACAGATTAACCAGACTAATACTGAGGCTAAAAGGGTTAAATTATAAGGACAAGTTTGGTGGTACAGGTTGTATTCTTTGAGTACTATTAGAAGTTTAAGGGGTTATCTAATTGAGGTGTTTAAAATGATTAAAAGAAGTGGTAGGGTAGATAGAAACAATTTCCTCTGGTGAGGCAGTCCAGAACAAGGGAGTATAACCTTAAAAGTAGAGTTTGTTATGGACATTAGGGTTGATGTCAGGAAGCACTTCTTCACACAATGGGTAGTGGATGTCTATGGCTTTCTTCTCCCAAAAGCTGTTGAGGCTTGGTCAATTGAAAAATTTAAAATTTGAAAACTGATAATCAGAAATTTAGGCAAGGGTATTAAGGGATATGGAATTGTGGTCCACATATTCTGACACTCATCCTTAATTCTCTTTAAATTTCTCTTGTGCACATTTCCACTCCTGCCATTAGTGTGTTCTCTTCACTCATCCAAATGTGCACCTGAAGCTAAAGAAATCAACTAACCTCAGAACTTGATTGTAGACAGCACACATCTATTTGAGTCTGTCTGAAACTTGTCAATAACATTCCAGTCTAGACTTCTTCAATTCTGGATAACTTAAAGTAACTAGGAAAGAAATATTTCTCTGCAAGTAAATTACACAATCATTTAAGATGGTACCTTTACTACATTTATTGTTTTTAAAGGATGATGCTCTATTGTATCGCTATTTATTAGCATGACTGTTTCTTCACAAGTATTGACATGTACTCAAATAACTTAACCCTTTGAGTACCAGTGATGAGACTACTTCATGCTCTCAATATTATGTACAGTTAGAAAACAGTAGTATTGTTGAGACTTGTTGCATTTCAGGATTTTTTTGACCATTTGTTGCTACAGAAAAATAGAGTGACTTTAAAATATTTTTTCAGAACAATGTATATTCACACAAGTTAAGACACATAAGATGCTAGGTGGTTAAGATATTAATGAACTAGCTTTTATGTTATTTCTTCATTGATTATCTTGTCTCAACAATCCATAAACAGAATCACAGAATTGTTACAGGGCCTTCGGCCCATCATGTCTCTGAATGAGCAATTCACTTAGTGCCATTCCCCCTCCTTCTCCCTGTAACCCTGCACATTCTTCCTTTTCAGATAAGAGTCTAATTCCCTTTTGAATGCTTCAATTGAATCTGCCTCCCCACACTCTCAGGTAGTGCATTCCAGACCTTAACCACTCGCTGCGTGAGAAAGTTTTTCCTCATGTCACTTTTGCTTCTTTTACCAATTACTTTTAAACTGTGCCCTCTCATTCTCGATCGTTTCACAATTGGGAACAGCTTCTCCCTATCTACTTTGTCCAGATCCCTCAAATACCTCTATCAAATCTCCTCTCAGCCTTCTTTTCTCCGAGGAAATCAGTCCTAACTTCTCCAATCTATCTTCATAATTGAAGTTCCTCATCACTGGAACCATTCTCATGAATCCTTTCTGCATTCTCTCCAATGTCTTCACATCCTTCCTAAAGTGCGCCGCCCAGAACTGGACACAATATTACAGCTGAGGCCGAACATGTCTTATTCAAGTTAGCATAACCTCCCTGCTCTTGTACTCTATGCCATTATTAATAAAGCCCAGGATACTGTCTGCTTTATTAACCGCTCTCTCAGCCTGTCCTTCCACTTTCAATGACTTATGTGCATATCTACCCAGGTCCCTCTGCTCCTACACCCCCTTTAGAATTGTGGCCTTTATATTGCCTCTCCATGTTCTTCCTACCAAGATGAATCAGTTCACATTTCTTCGCATTGAACTTCATCTGCCACCTATCCACCCATTCCATCAACTTGTCTATGTCCTTTTGAAGTTCTACACTATCCTCCCCACAGTTCACAAAGCTTCCAAGTTTCCTATAATTCGCAAACTTTGAAATTGTGCCCTGTACACCAAGGTCTAGGTCATTAATATATATCAGGAAAAGTAAGGGTCCCAACACTGACCCCTGGGGAACTCCACTACAAACCTTCCTCCAGCCCAAAAAACATCCACTAACCACTACTGTTTGTTCCCTGTCACTCAGCCAATTCCGTATCCATCCACCTTCCCTTTTATTCCATGAGCTCTAACCTTGCTCACAATTCTGTTGTGTGGTGCTGTATCAAATGCCTTTTGGAAGTAACGCTCACATCAAATGTGCTAGGAAACATCTGGTTCCTTTATGGCTATGGACAGGAGATAAACTATGGAGACAGGGTTATGGGCAGTCAATCTTGAAAGGGAATGCTGCAAAGTAAAGCCAGGCTCTGCAACTAATACAGGAACTATATCACCGTTCCTTCACTGTCACTGGGTCAAAATCCTGGAACTCCCTTCCTAACAGCACAGTGGGTGTACCTATACCATATGGACTGCAGCGGTTCAAGAAGGCAGCTCACCACCACCTTCTCAAGGGCAGTTAGGGATGAGCAATAAATGCTGGCCTAGCCAGCGATGCCCACATCCCATGAACGGATAAAACAAAAGCGGTGAGAAGATCAGAACGTAGGAGAATAGTTTTAGGTTATTTTGTTTGTCAAGCAAGATGACTCCCAGTATAAGGAAGTGTTGGATGTTCTTTATTTTATATTATTACACGTGTCTGCTGCCTTATACTCAACAATACCTTGTTTCAGTTGTTAGTCAGAGTCCCATCTTGGGTGCCAATTGTAGCTTTCCTGCTACTTTCAATTCAATTTAATCCAAAGGGTGACTTGTCCGTGACTACAACAAACCACTATGGGTACAGGTTTAAGTGTAGCAGATTTATTAAGTAGTTTACATTCAGTGCAAAGAAGTAATACTTAACAAAGACAATAGTCACAGTCTGTTCTCAGGACTTCGGCGAGTGAGTGTATCGTGGTCTCTCTTTCTCTTGCTGCGTTCTGTTGACTGAAGATTCTCTTCTTCCTCGGGATTTTTTGTGCTGCTTCTCATCTTCAATAGCTGTTCTTTTATACCCTTTTTGGCCATCAGACCACCTTGTAGTTTGCCTGATGGTTGGTCCAGGTCCTGTAATGTTAGTTACTACCCTACTCTAATTGGGACTTAAATCGACAAAACATTTTGCCAATAATTGAGATATAAACCTATGAAGAGTTCTATTCATTACAGTTGTTATCTCCTTGGACAGTATGAATTTTGCAGAAATTGTTTCTTTTTTAGCCAAGTTATTGAATGTCAATACTTTTTCTGCTGACTTTGTGTTACAGTGACTTATAAAATCCTACTGAACTTTTTTACAAGCTTAAGACTTAGTTTTTAAACTTAATACTTTTAAATTATAGCCCATTCTTTCTAGCATGATTCTTAATTCATTAATTACAATTCAAACAAGGTCCATTGCTTTGTAATCATTGTTTCTTGATGGGTTACCACCTAATACATTAATTTGATTAATACAGTTGCTGATACAAAACACAAAAATGACTTCTTTGGGCACATGTTAGTATTAAGATGCCTTACTTGACCTTGTTAGTTATTTTAGAGGATACAGTGTGAAAGTGGTCACGTTAAGCTAAAATCTAGCTCCCAAACCTGCTTACAACTCCCTGGTTTGAGGGTGAAATATATGACAATATATTGATCCCTCACGACTTTTCATTGACTATTACTTTTAGACATAAGAGCTGGGTTCCAGCTCAATTCAGTGCACTTCAGCAGGCTTCAGGTAAAATTTCTCAGGTAACATTGGACAACTGTTATTACAATTGTGACCATCATTTTTACCAATATGGACAGATTAGAAATGGTTCTGAGCCAGGGATGTTGACTTGCATTCACAACTGTTTCCCACCTATATATAAAAGCAAAATACTGCAGATGCTGGAAATCTGAAATTCTTTTTTATTTGTTTATTTTATTTTAGTTTGTTCAGTTTGTTTCTACTGTGCCTATCCACTTTTTTTGTTTAATGTTTGTGCTTGGAGCTCATTTTACAGTCAGTTGACACCCTCTCTGTACTAATGCTTTGTCTTTCACCACACCATTAATATACTGTTTGCCTTTGTTCCATGACCTTCTGGTCAGTTACTCTCTGTGACCTTGTCCTATCAACACCTTCTCTTTTGTTATCTCTTGGCCCACCCCCCGCTTTACTTGCTTAAAACCTTTTACATTTCTAATATTTGTCAGTTCTGATGAAGGGACAGTGACCTGAAACGTTAACTCTGCTTCTCTCTCCACAGATGCTGCCAGACCTGCTGAGTATTTCCAGCATTTCTTGTTTTTGTTTCCCAGATTTTCAATTCCTTTCTCTCTCTGTTCATTATCTTGTCGCATCATAAACAAGAGCTTTTGGGATGTTACAGTATTTTAATTATGGATTTTAAATCTGAGGATGGAGTGGATATGGGGTGTCTCCACTGAATTAATGCTTTTAATGCTTCCTCCTGCATTGCAAAGTCGACTCTGATTTCAATGATGTTATTGGTAGTGTTACGACCAGGTGAGAAGGAGTCAAGGGGTTCCCTTCTCAGCCTTTACCTGGTTTAACCGTAACAGGGTTTAATCTTAAAAACACCATGTTTTTAGCTTCCCCTCAGTGAATTCTTGTTCACTGCTCCAATTGTAAGGCAAATAAATCAATTCAGACAGGTTTTCTTAGATTTTAAACAAGAAAGGTAGAAGTTTACTAATCTTAAACTGTAATCCGGTTACTGACTACAAATTTGCGACGCAATCACGCTAGCGTGCATACGCAACAAACACACACGCAGATACAGACAGAAAAGTAGAAAAGAATGGAGGGGGCAAGTTTGAGGCAATAGATGGGTTTCTGTTTTACTGTTTGAGTTTGCTGTGAAGTCTTTGGTTGCCGGTCAGACTTGCAATTCGTTGGAGCCCAGTTCACGCATCAACTTGTTCCAATGTAGGAGTCTTTTCTCTCTTGAGGTTTACGTGTCTTCCGTGGGTCCGGTGGCTTTGGAGAAAGTGAGAGAGGGAAAGGCTTCCTTGATCCAGCTTCAGTTTCAACTGCTTTCTGCCTTTCTCTGTGGTACAATTAAAAAAAAAACAGGTTGCCCAGCAGGTTAGTCATGTGACTAGCTGGTTTGACCACTTCTGTTTGTGGATTCTGCCATCTTAGCAGTCATCCTGGTATGTGAGCTTCCTCACCTTCGATGTCTGGTGATCACAGCCCATTTTGGGTTAAGTGGACCAAGGAATAGTCCTTTGTCTCTCCAAGCATTGTCTGTTAGTATGCAAATGTTGTTCCAGCTGAGCGTCTGGTGATTTCTTTTTTAAACAAGTCCTTTCTTCACTCCAGCAACAGTTTAAAATTAATGTTCATATGACAAAATTAATATGCCTCATTCTTGGCAGGTGGGGGTCTGCATGACAGGTAGGTGCTGGGAACGTGATCTCATTCTCTATCGGGATGATCTTAGTGGGTTTGAAGCAATACACCAAGCAGTGAACTATCTTACAGGAGAATAGTTTTAAGTTATTTTGTTCATCAAGCAAGATGACTCGCAGTATAGCGAAGTGTTGAATGTTCATTATTTTATATTATTACATGAAGACAAGTTGTACTAATTGAACTAACACAAAGGCATAGTACTGCAGATGCTGGAATTCTAAAATAAAAACAGAACATTCTGGGAATACTCAGCAGGTCTAGCACCGTCTGTGGAGAGACAAACTGAGTTAACCTTTCAGGTTGGTGACCTTTTGTCAGAATGTTCTGCTGAGTATTTCCAACATTTTCTGTTTTTATTTGAGCCTGATAACTGTTACTCTACATCTTCACACATTGTGAAGTAAAGCAGCTTAAGGATTTGTATTGGGCATCATAGTCCATCCTGAAAGCAATCCAGATGTGCACATGATAAAGATCTGAATATCCACTTCAGATCACAAAGGGATATTACACTTACACCCCTAAGATACAGTATCATATATTTAGATAACAACAACTGCATTTATATAGCACTTTTAACATAGTAAAGGCACTTCATAGGAATGTTAGTAAACAAAATTTGACGAAGAGCCACAGAGGATAGGTGATCAAAAACTTTGTCAAAGAAATAGGTTTTAAGGAGCATCTTGAAAGAGGAGAGAGAGGTAGAGTGATGGAGAAGCTTAGGGAGGGAATTTGAGAGCTTAGGGCCTTCGCAGTTGGAGACATGACTGCCAATGGTTGGGTGATTAAAATTGGGAATGCACATGAATTGGAGGAGCAGAGATATCAGCGAGTTGTAGGGTTTGAGGGGATTACAGAGTTGGTCAGGGGAGAGGCCATGGAAGGATTTGAAAGCAAGGATGGGAATTTTAAAATTGGGGTGTTGCTGGACTGGGAACCAACATAGGTCAGCGAGCACAGGGGTGATGAGTGAATATGACTTGGTGCAAGTTGGGATACAGGCAGCAAAGTTTTGGATCAGTTCAAGCCTAGTGAGAGTGGAAGAAGGGAGGAATAGTCAAGTCCAAAGTTAACAAAGGCATGGTTGAGGGTTTCAGCAGCAGATGAGATGTAGCAAGGGCACAGATGGGCAATGTTACGGAAGTGGAAGTTGGCGTTCTTTGGTGATGGAGGAGATATGTGAATGGAAACTTATCTTGGTCAAATAGGACATGAAATGTTGCGAATGGTCTGGTTCAGCCTCAGACAGTGTTCAGGGAGAGGGATGGAATCAGTGGCTAGGGAACAGAGTTTGAGGACGGGGACTGAAGACGATGGCATCGGTCATCCCAGTATTTAGTTAGAGGATATTTCTGCTCATCCATTACTGAATGTCAGACAAACAACATGACAAATCATAGATGGTGGAGCGGTACAGTGAGGTAGTGGTGAGGCATAGCTGGGTGTTACCAGTGTACGTGTGGAACCTGATGTTTTTTTTCAGATGATGTCACCATGGAGCAACATATAGTGAGAATATGTGGGGAGGCCAAGGATAGATCCTTGGAGGAACACCAGAGGTAATGATGCAGGAGTAGGAAGAGAAGCGATTGCAAGTGATTCTGTGACCACGACTGAATAAATAAGAACAGCACCAGGTGAGGACAGGAACCCAGCTGGACTACGAAGGAGAGGCTTTGGAGGAGGATGGTGTGGTCAACCATGTTAAAGGCAGCAGATAGGATGCGGAAGGATAGTTTACCATGACCACAATCACCTAGGATGTCATTTGTGACTTTGGTAAGGGCTGTTTCAGTGCTGTGGCAGGCGCAGAAACCTGATTGGAGGGGTTCAAACATGGAGTTGCGGGAAAGATGGCATGAATTTGGGAGGCGATAACACGTTCAGGAACTTTTGGAGAGGAAACGGAGGTTGGAGATGGTGTGGTTTGCAAGGATGGAGGGGTCAGGGATTTCTTTTGAGGAGTGAGGTGATGACAGCAGCTTAGAAGGTGTGCAGAATAGTACCTGAGGAGAAAAGACTGTTAACAATATCAGCTTCCATGGGGACCAGGAGGGGAATTTGGGTGGTTAGCAGTTTAGGGGCATAGGGTCGAGGGAGCAGGAGGGACTCATGCACAAAATGAGCACGGAGAGGGCACGAGGGGAACAAGGAGATAATCTAGTGAAAGTTGCAAGTTCAGGGCGAGGGAAGGAGAATCTTGTGGGGGTGGTTTTGGGGGGGTGCGGTGGCAAAAAGGCTGAGGCGGGACTCCCCCCCCCCCCCCCCCCCCCCGCCTTTTCAGCCTGGCGCCTGGAGCCCCGCCGCATCCACAAGATCCTGGCCAATCAGTGCCCCCATTCAGCACATGTACGTTGAAATTGTTCTCTATAATGTTGGTAACATGGTTTCATGAAAGTTCTAAGTCTGTTATTTTAAACAGGTTAACACCTTCAATAAAATAGTGGATGGAGAAATTTCATACAAAAGTGTTAATGTATTTGTTATTGATATTGCACAACTCGATTTCAACCCATGTATTTCCAACAGAAGGCCGCATGCAGAGAGTTGCCACTACAATATGTATGGCTGTGAATTTTATATACTGGAACAATAATGTGTAAATTTAGACCTCAATAAATTTAAAAATTGATTCGTTGAATTCTCACCAGTCATTAGACTCCTTTGAATGTTAGGCATACTGACTTCTGCTAATAAACAAAGACCCTTGTGACTTCATTAGATTTTAAACATACAAGTAAAATCTTCTCATCAAACACTATTATTTTCACAACAACTTGCACTTAATTGCACCTCTTTTAGAGGAAAAAGCACCCCAAGAGGCTTTACACAGCTATAACAGAGACTAGGAGGGGTGACCAAAAGCCTGGCCACATAGGTGAGTTTTAAGGAGGAGAGGGAGCTTAGGGAGAAAACTCCACAGAATAGTTTCTGGCTGGTTCTAGGCACGGCCACTGATGATGGGTGAATGGAGGGAGTGATACAGAGGGGGCCAAAATCAGAGAAACAAAGATTTTTGGGGGGATAGAGAGCAATTTTTGGTGTAGAGCTGGAGGAGATTACAGAAATAAGGAGAGCAAATCTCTGAAGGGATTCAAAACCTAGATGAAAGTTTAAAATTTGAGGCATTTGATGACTTCAGGTCAGCAAGCGCAGTGGTAATTTGCATCCAGGAGAGCATTGGAGTAATTAAGTCTGGAGGTGTTAAACGCATGAATGACAGTTTCAGTGGCAGGTGGACTGAGGTCGGGGCAGAGGCAGATGATAGTATGGACTTGGAAGTAGTTAATCTTTACGATGGAGAAGGTATTAGATTAGAAACTCAGTTTAGGATTGACTTGAAACAGTGTTCAGAAAGGGAGTTGCTGTTGGTGGCAGTATTGGCCAAGATATGGAGGGGTGGGGGGGGGTTTATGGGCCCTGAAAAGTAGAATGTATGGCGTGTGGGGTGATTTAATTCGGCGGGAGGTGTTTTTTCGGATTCCCAATGGCGGGATTTTTTTCCGAAATTAAGTCAACTGCGTGTTTGCGGGGTTCCCCCAGCACGATGGCAGATTGCAGCTTTGCATTCATTTACATGTCATGAATACTTATTATACTACACCTAGTTACAATTAAGTCCTACCTGCCAGATTAAGTGAATGGCAAGCGCTATTCCTGTGCCACCCGGTTCATGTTTGTTTTAACATGGCATGCAACAGTTGGCTTTTGTGCAGTTGAGCATAAGGTCAGTGTTTTTCTTTCATGAACTCATCGTCAAAACAAACGCCAACATTGGAATGAATGTTTGGCTTCAGGCTTAGCATTCTTAGCACTAGCAAGGGTGACTCTTCTCAGGGGATGGCAGAGAAGGCAAGGGGTGGTCTACATGGATGAGCAGGGGCAGGTACTTGGGGAGGACAGTGCGAGGTAATCAAATGCATGGAGGAGCAGGGGAGCGAGAAGGGGAGCGTCCAGGGTGTATAGTGGTTGTTATTGCTGCTGAAGCTGGATGTGGGCGGCTGCGGGGGCGGTGGGTTGTTTTGAGCATTACAGTCAACAGACGGTCATGAGGGGCATAAAGTGAAGGATAAGTGCTGTCACTGTTGGGGGCCTCTGGGGCGAATTCAGGGTACTGGCTGGCAGAGGGAATGGTCACAGTCAATGGGGTCAAATGGATTCTGTAGCAGGAGGGTAAGGTCAAAACTTAGAGTTGGGTTTTCTATGGCATCATAGGGAGGCAAACAGGACTCTGTAATAATATTAATGTGGATTTCATGAGAATCAAGGGTCAGAGACGACATTTCGATGGTAATGGGAATAGGAACGGGGAGGGATGGCATAAATAAATTGATTGTGACAGTATGCACGATAATGGGGAGAGGTTCAATGGTAACAGAGAAAAGTTAAGGTTACATTGAGTGGGTCAAGGTTGATGGGTGCAGGCTGGAAGGTGGCAGGAGGAGGTTGGAAGGTGGGAGACTTGCCCTAAATTGTACTCTCACCGTTGTCTCAAATGATAATGCAAACCACATGGCCACTCAAGGATCACAAGGAAAATGCAAGGAGACGGTGGGTGGGATTCCCATCTGGCCTCAATTTTAAGGCATATAAAAGTGAACTGTTCATTGCCTCAATGGCAGCAGAGGGATAAATTGGAACACCCTGCTTATTTCATTATTTGTAAAGCTGCAGCACACCCAATTGGCCTACTACCACAAGAGGAAGAGCAGAGGGAGCAACTAAGGAGGACTGTTTTCCCTCAACACATGATGCCTGAACACCAGCAACAGGCAGAACAAGAAGATGAGATTGCTCCAAATGATAACATCCAGGAATGGCCTGATCGAAGACGGGTACTGACACCTCATTGCATCCTCAGGACAAGGACAAATTACCTTCAAATGTCAGAGAGACAATGCCAGAGACACCTAAGGATGTCACGTGAGATGGTCACAGAGCTTTGTAGGATCTTGTGGCATAACGTGCAACTGCTTGGGTTTGGTGGGAATCCCATGCCAGTTGCCCTCAGGGTGACTGCTGCACTCAATTTTTTGCTAGCAAGACCATCCAGAGATCAACAGGCATCACATGTGGCATATCACAGTCTGCAACCCATGGTCTATCAATAAGGTGACCAGTGCCCTATTTCGTCATGCCAATGATTTCATCTACTTACCTGTAGACGAGGACAGCCATGCAGCGACGTCTGCAGCCTTCGGCGCCATCACTGGGTTCCCTAGAGTGCAAGGGGTGATTGACTGCACTCGTGGTCATGAGAGCTCTCTAGGACCAGCTTGCTGCATTTGTGAATCGGAAAGACTTCCACTCTTTGTGCAACTGGTTTGCAACCACATGAGACGAACAATGCATGTTTGCACACATTTCCCAGGGAGCTGTCACGACTCATACATTTTGAGGAACTCTCAGTTGCCAGGTTTTTTGACGAACCAGCCGAAGTAGACGGCTGGATCCTGGGTGACAAACATTACCCACTTTGCACATGGTTGTTGACACTAGTGCGGCATCCCCAAAGCGCTGCTGAAGAGCGATACAAAGCTGCTCACGCATCCACCAGAGCCATCGTCAAATGCACCACTGGCATGCTGGAAATACACTTCCGCAGCCTTGACCGGTCTGGAGAGGCTCTTCAGGTTGCACGACAGAGGGTCTCATGAATAATCCTTGTCTGCTGTGCCTTGCACAACGTGGCAATTAGACACAGCAACATTCTGCAAGCGGAGGAACAGGACCAACACCAGTCCTCCTCAGATAAGGATGACTATGAAGAGGGTGAGGAGGAGGACAACAAAGCCAACAATGCCATTAGGGATATAAGGGCCATGGAGAGACATGCAAGGGACATCAGGGAAAGCCTCATATTGCACGTTTCAGCCAAAATTAAGCCACTTCATAACAGAATGTTGGGAGGAGAAATACAAAGATCAAATATGTTCACATATTCATTGCTGTAATCAAAAAGGGCTCTTCTGACAACAGCACATGAACCGGCAGTGGAGATGTGCCTAATGACCTGCGGCTTCATTGGAAAAATTGTCCTGCATCAAGGCATTAACCCGCACACGTAGGAAGCTACAACGTTGCAGCACTTCGACGCAACCGGCAGATCAAATCTCAGGGCTACGATGGAACCGAAAACAGCAAGGAAAGTAAGGGTGTGACTGCAGATCCACAAATGTAAGGCATGTTGGTAGTGAAAAATCTGAAAATTTCAAACAGACATCATTGAAGACTGAATGCTCAAATAGCTATGGTAAATGGACACTGGACACTTTCTCAAATGCTTTCCAAGCTTCAATGCTTTCCTGCCAAAGCCTCCTTTTCAACTGAAACAAAGCAAATGATTTATGAGAGTGCATCAAATATTAAATAAAGATATATTTAAACTTCTGTGATCCGTGCACAATATTTACAGCACCCCTGCCACCTTCATGGTCAAAACTGTTCCTTTTTATGTTTTCGACCACTACATCTAGGTGCTACCCCAACATTAGCAGCTAAGGGGTGGAGGCTGTCTGCTCAGTGCACTTCCTCATTGCTGTAGATGACCGTGGCAGGCATCCTCTGGAGGAACAGGGCCTTGATGGCTCTTTTCTACCGGGGTCTGCAGCATTGGTGCTTGATCCCCTGTGTGCTCTCCTGCTGGAGGTAAAGGGGTCAATGTTGGGAGGGAGGACAAGATGCTGCTTACCCTGGGGAGGTCCTGAGAGGAAGGGCCTGGGGCAGCTGGCATGCGCTTCTCCTCCATCAGGGTGCATAATGGTGCCTGCCTGTCTCCTTGAGGGGAAGGAGCACCCAGAAGGAGCTCCAGGTTCCTTGTCCCCCTCTCACTTAGACTCTGCTGCATGGAGTCGATAGCTACAGCGATGGAGTGCAGGTCAGATCGCATATGGCTCGAATGCTGAACCATACTTGCCACGGAGCTCGCCAAACTCTCGACTGAGGAAGCGATGTGCTCAAATGCCTGGGACATGGCAGATATCATGGCTTGCATGGACTCATCCTTGGCATGTGCAAAGCCACGCATGACCTCAGGCATCTCTGACATATTTTCCACATGGCTTTGCTGCACATACAGCAGACTTCTCATAGCAACAGAAGATCATCATGAGCATGGGGCTGAGCAGGGGCCTGGTTCCCAGCAGTCCTCCAATTGTCAGGGGATCGGGCTGGCACATGCTCCCTCAGCTGCTGGGATGTGGCTGTGTTGTGCACCCCAGATTGTAACCCAGATTAACTCCCCCCGGGGACCATGTAGAACTATCTGCACTCAGCACCTGACCTCATTACAGCCTTGGTTCAAACATGGACAAAAGAGCTGAACTCAAGAGGTGAGGTGCGAGTGACTACCCTTGACATCAAGGCAGCATTTGACCGAGTATGGCATCAAGGAGCCCCAGCAAAACTGGAGTTAATGGGAATCGGAGGTAAAACACTCTGCTCGTTAGAGTCATACCTCGCGCAAAGGAAGATGGTTGTGGTTGTTGGAGGTCAATCATCTGAGCTCCAGGACATCACTGCAAGAGTTCCTCAGGGTAGTGTCCGAGGCCCAACCATCTTCAGCTGCTTCATCAATGACCTTCCTTCAATCATAAGGTCAGAAGTGGGGATGTTCGCTGATGATTTCACAATGTTCAGCACCATTCGCGACCCCTCAGGTTCTGAAGCAGTCCTTGTAGAAATGCAGCAAGACCTGAACAATATCCAGGCTTGGGCTGATAAGTGGCAAGTAACATTCGCGCCACACAAGTGGCAAGCAATGACCATCTCGAACAAGAGAGAATCTAACCATATTCCCTTGACATACAATGGCATTACCATCACTGAATCCCCCACTATCAACATCCTGGGGGTTACCATTGATCAGAAACTGAACTGGAGTAGCCATATAAATACCGTGGCTACAAGAGCAGGTCAGAGGCTAGGAATCCTGCAGCGAGTAACTCACCACCTGACTCCCCAAAGCCTGTCCACCATCTACAAGGCACAAGTCAGGAGTGTGATGGAATACTCTCCACTTGCCTGGATGGATGCAGCTCCAACAACACTCAAGAAGCTCGACACCATCCAGGACAGAGCAGTCCGCTTGATTGGCACCCCATCCACATACATTCACTCCCTCCAACACCGACGCAGCAGTACGTACCATCTACAAGATGCACTGCAGCAACGCACCAAGGCTCCTTAAACAGCACCTTCCAAACCCGTGACCTCTACCACCTCAAAGGACAAGAGCAGCAGATGCATGGGAACATCACCACCTGCAAGTTCCCGTCCAAGTCACACACCATCCTGACTTGGAACTGTATCGCCGTTCCTTCACTGTCGCTGGTTCAAAATCCTGGAACTCCCTTCCTAACAGCACTGTGGGTGTACCTACCTCACATGGACTGCAGTGGTTCAAGAAGGCAACTCACCACCACCTTCTCAAGGGCAATTAGGGATGGGCAATAAATGCTGGCATAGCCAGTGACGCCCACTTCCCATGAATGAATAAAAAAAAGGCAGGTGACAGTGCACCCTCTGGGGCACTGGCTGCTTCTTCCTCCCCAGAGGTAGAGTCTTGGGCCTCATGACATTCAGAGACTTGAGTGTGGGCACCTGCAGTGGTGTCACAAACAGAGACATACAAAGCATTAACTGAACAAGAGTTCACACACTTTCCTTTGGTGTGCACATATGGCTGCAAGGCTGAAGGTGACACTTCATTCTTACACCTTGAGGATCCTGCCTCGCCATCTGTGATTGCCCTTCCTCCCTCCGCTCTTGGTATTTCTGCCACCTCCTCCTTAGCCGGTGTCAGCACCCGGATGTCTGGGACACTTCCACCTGTCTTTGCCTGCTCATGCTGGTTGTGAGTGCATTTATCCTGTAGGAGTCAGTGCAGATTGAAAGACATGTCAAAAGATGCCTCACAACTGTGTATACATGCATCGACATCGCTCATTCAGGACTGGCTTTCACACGACACGTGCTTGGATTTGTCGTGCCTCAACTTTGCGCACAGTTAGTGTATGGCACCAAGATTGCTCATGCATTCCACTGCATGCCTTGTTTGCCTTCTGTCTTAAAGAGACGAAGCCAGGGAGAAAAACAATGCAACAATTTCACCAAGACCACTTACCCTCGCCCATCTGAGCAAGTCATTGATACATTTGCGACACTGAACCCAGGTTCTGCGTGTCACCCCACAGTTTAAAACCCCCTCTGCTACCTCCATCCAGGCCGCCTTGGTCAGGCGGGAGGGTCTTTTGGACTCCATATGCAGGGAAGAGGACCTCCCTCCTTTCCCTGACAGCCTGGACGAGAACCTGCAGAGAGGCATCACTGAACCGTGGGGAGTTGGTGCTGGGCTTGAAAAATTACAGAAGGAAAGAGCAGTTACAAATAAGTTATAGATTTAATTTCGGTAACTCTGAAGACACATACCTAACATGAAGGCTGCTGAACCTTGAGATTTGAAGCACAGAGTGGTTTATGGCTGCGGCAATCATGCTGCTTGGCCCATTGATGGAGGATTCCACCAATGAAAGGCTGTCCCTGCCACATGATATCATGTGTCTCCCATGCCCATGGCACACAGTTCATTTAAATATAAAATCATGTGAGATACAGGAAAAACAGCAGAAGCGGACGTTACGCCCGCTTCTGGTGCCACCGTCGGGAACGCTGCGGGACTCAAAATCTGGGCCATGAAGTTTATGGAGGAGTCAAAGTGTTCCCAATATTTAATTATAGGATTTTGCAGCTTCCCCAAGACTGGATGTTAAACAGACTCACAACACTGGGTCAGCAGTGTGGTCAAGAGAAAGGTGGTGAAGAAATAGCCATGGATGTTGACATAGTACATGCAGAAGCTGATCCCATATCCGACGATGATATTGCCAAGGAGCAGAATAAAAATGACTAAGAGCAGGGGGCCAAAGATGGATCCATAAGGGTTGAAGGAGCATGCGAAGGGTCTTATGGGCAAAATGAGTGTGGAGATGGCATGGCGAGAGATGCAAGAGAAAATAAAGAAAGGGTTTCTAAGTTTTAGTGCCATTCTTGACGTCAGGACTTACCAAATCGGTTCACAGCCAGTTAAGTACTTTTTGAAGTGTAAATGTAGGATAAATATTGCCCAGGAAACTAACAATCAGGGTTCAGTGTGGCTGGAGGAGGAGGTTTGGCTTGGAGAACAAGGGAAGGAAGAATCATCAGTGCCAACTGAACAATGGTCTCTATTTTGACAGTTAAAAAACATGATCGGATTTTGTTCATGCATAATTATTGGTTCAGCTCTGTAAACAGGGCATACTTCTGTTCAACATCAGCAGCAATGTGGAGTGCTTGTTCTGCGTTACACAGTTTCCATTCTGCATGTACTCTTAAATTTCCCCAAGGTTATCTGATGGCACTACATGACATCCAACACCAAAAATCTATGTTATTTAACTCTGACTCTGATGCATTCTACCATACTTACAAAGCTGCAGCAGCACAGCGACAGTTGTGTTCCACAATATTTGAGAATTTTATCTTCCTCCTGTTTTTAATCAGACATTCATCCAGATTCCTGTTTAAAGGCTATCAATACAGTATTGCTTTTGATACTGCCTCTGGGGGGAAAATATTCCCATCTTAAGACTTATTTGAGGCTTGTTGATTCTGAAGTGTGGAAGTTTTATCTGCAGTTATTCAACACACTCAGGAGATTAAGTAAACAAATTAGGCAGAGCTGAAGACGGTGTAAATTATAAACAATGTGTTAGGAATGAATGGGTTCAATGGGCTAAATGGCCTTTTCTTGTTCCGTAGATCCTTAGGCTTCTGTCAATCATTTGAGGATTATGATATCTTTTATTACACAGAAAATACTTTGCACTTTACCTGATCACTCAGAAAATAGTGCAAGTAAAAAGGTTGTAGCGGACGTACTACTTCATAATCAACATTCAAAATTAACATTTCACACGAGTATGCACAATACAAAATATGTTCCCTGTGTTTTGGAAGCTATAAAAGAGTCTTGGTATTCAAAGTGTTAATACCAACAAACATTACACTATCGCTGTGAGAAACTGGCTTCCTGCAATACAGAAAAGTAGCGTCAGGGATGTGTTTTATTTTGCTTTAAGAACATAATAGTTAATAGAGGGCGGACATCCAGTTCGTCACATTTGTACTATTAAAGTTGTTATCAAAGAATTCAGTTGTACAGATGAACCCTACCAGCCCTTTCGCAGGAAAGTAACCGGCATAATGCCAGTAAATCCAGGAAACTGGTGGTTATCTCAATAAATTTCATCAGAAAATTATAAACTGGATGCAAAACCAGTTCTTAACATATTTGTTAAAATATTTGCACGGTGTGCTTTTGGCCTGTAATTCTGGCGCACTTGTATGGGGCGCACTTTTGATGTGCAGCTTATATCAGACGGGAGCAGGTGGAGCGACCAGGACTCTCGGCCAACACAACCAATGAAAGGAATGTACCATTTTGATGCTCAGGCACCATTTATATTTGACAGCCACACTGTACATGAATTTCCTGCACTGATTGGCAGTTGGCTGATCAGAGTTGGTCAGGAAACCCAGCAGTTCCTTGTGGAGCCAAACTAGCCGAGGACCCTTAAAGAGTGAGGCTGAAGCTATTTAGAGGAGAGGGGTGGGGAAAAGTAAGGAAACAGTGGGAGGATTTTTTATAGGGGCACAGACACAATCATTGGTCATCTTGGCCCCAAAATATCCTCCACCAATCTTAAATTAGTCAGCAATCCCTTTAATCGATACTGGTTTGTCCCCATTCTGTGCAGTTTCAGTGGACAGGGCTCGCGCAGTACATTGACAGATAAAAATGGCATCACAGTTCTATCTACATTAAATGACACCAATTAGCATACATTGTTTCCAACAGGTGTGAAGCCCAGTATTTTGCAACCTGATCTAAAATGGCATTGGACGGAAAGACAGCGGAAGATTTCCTTTTTTTAGCAATTTTAGTCCCATTACCATCCAATTTCTGCTGAAATATAGGGTTGTAGAGTAACCAAAATAGTCACCATGGGGTGCTCTGCTGACTGTATCTGCTAGAACTTCAGGTAGAGTTTCTGAGGACTTCCCCAGTGGAAAAGAAAGAGTCAATCTGTGACAAGAAATTATAGCCTTTAAATCTTCCTATTCTTAAAATATTTAATCATTCTTCCCTCAAAAGATGTAAGGGTCTCTGTTGTAGATACTCCCTGTGAGAAAGCATTCTGTGCCCTAAAATTGATTTGCATGAAGACATTTCTTCCAACCATAATAATTTGTTGTGCATTTTAACTGTTCCTTTGCCTGAAAGTAGTGCCAGGTCTGTATAACTTTGGAGCAGTGGTTGTATTTTGGAAAGCTGGGCTGCTGAAACCTCTTCAGATTCTTCTTCTTCTTTGGCCTCCTTGTCTCGAGAGACAATGGGTAAGCGCCTGGAGGTGGTCAGTGGTTTGTGGAGCAGCGCCTGGAGTGGCTATAAAGGCCAATATTCTGGATTTATAACCCGTAACTGCTGCCTTCCGTGTTGTTTCGGTCGCTGTGAGGCGACTATGGAGTCACCTCTCCATGGCGCATGCCTGGGCAAATGTATGGAGGTTGAGAGTTGCCCAAGCGTCAAAACCCCCCTCTCGGCCTTTCTGGTGGGGTCCAAAGGAATGCAGAGCACGATTCTACCATTGCAATAAAGTTGCTCAGCAACATTACCACTGAAAAAACACACCTACTGCTTCAGGATCAGTGTTGAAAATTCCACTTCACAACTTACACAGATTCAAATTGCTTTTCAGCTTTGGTAACTTGCCCACTCTGGGAAGAGTACCATCACACTACTCCATCTGTCTTCAATCCTTCCTTGCATCTTTGTCAAGTTTCCTTTGGCTTCTGATCCTTTCCTTCCCCTATCCTCATTTCCTGTCATTTCTAAATGTCTATTTTATCCATTATTAGATTTAGTTCATTCTGGTTTTAGTTCAAGTTACTAACTTTGGCTGAACGGGACTGACAACTGAAGGGTGGGGTTCTAATCACATATATTCTAACAGCTAGCTTTAAAGTGGCATTGTCAAAGACCTGGGCGTGAGTTGTGTGTGTGCCCTCTTAGTTTGGATATGATGTGTGATGTGAGGAGATGTAAAGAGCAGAATAAATTATCCAACAGCAGCTTTACACAACCCTCCAAGAGCTGCAGAGGAAGAATCTACATGTATAGCAGAACCATTTAATGCCATTAATATTCAAATAGATAACTGATCTTTTTTGTTCAGTCACTTAAGAACGTAAAATGGTTATTAGCCAATTACCAGTTAATTACATGAATACCTCTATATGTTTAAGCTCACCATCTTGTATTCCATTAAATGAAAAAGCATAACATCCATTCCATACCAGATAAAATCAGATTGTTAAAACAGGATTAAATTTTAATTTAAAGCAGCATCTAATCTTCCCAGGTCTTTGCCACCATAGCTATCTATAATAATAATACTTAGTTTTTGTCTGTCTGGACTATTTTGATTGATCATATTATGGGGTGTGTCTGTTGATGGGTTTATTTGGTGGGCACTGCCGGGAACACATAAAGACATATAAGGCACACGGAGGACTGGAGCATATGATGCATGTGCGGCTGCCAACTGTGGCTGGCAGTGGCAGCAGTGGGGTGGGAGGGTTGGTGGAGAACAAAAACAGAGGTAAAGGGGAACCCAACAGCAAAGTTAAGCTGGCTGGAGAGATTGTTTCCGTGAGGAATGGAATGGGATTGAGAGGAGGGATGGGGATGGCATGGGAGGAAAAGGATGGCAAAGGAGGGTTGGCATGGGAGGGGTGGATCAGCTAATGGAATTGATTAAGTGTGGTAAAATAACAGGGACAATGATTTGATACAAATTATTATTCGAAAGCTATTCTTTGTGCTAAAAATGAAGATTCAGTAGATTTGAACAAAAACGTTTAGAAAAGCGGTCAAGTGAATTTATAGAGTGCATCAGCATTGATTCTATTGTTACGACCAACCGCTCACGTCAAAGCCCCCAAAAAAAATATACGACTCTGATTGTGGTGGGAGAAATGCACCGTTGATTCAGTCCCGTCTCTCCACAGATCACCTAACATATCATTTTAAATTTTCCAAATTAAAGAAAGATCCAGCCAAATTGTGCCATCTATTAACTCCCGAATGAGGCTAACCAAACCAGGTGTCTTTAGATCAACAAATTAACTGTTTAATTAGAAAAATTAAATTCTTAAACACTACTAAGATATAAACAACATTTAAAATAGAAAAACTTAGAGTCCTTGCATATTTACACTCCAGCCAAAGTGAAATCTTCCAATGTGGAACAGTCCAAGGTTGCTTGAAGTCCTCACAGCCATCCGATGGGGGAGAAAAAAAGGTCCTTCAGCAGCAGAACAGTCCGTAGTCTAATTCAGAAGTCGAAATTGTTGCTTTCCTTCTCCAGTGATGAATTTCACAATTGACAACTTGCAAACACTTTTTAATAAATCAATATGGCTTTAGAATTTTTGAGGGATAAAAGATTGTCACAGTCTAACTTCCCTTTCTTCAGTTTAAATCATCAGAGATCTCTGTTTTGGCTTAACTTTTTAGAATTTTGAGAGAGAATAATAAACAAACAGACTAAATTCTCTTCCTTCAGTTTAAATGGTCTGAGAGCGCTTCTTTCAGGTGCTAACACACAGCTGTCTGTCTGTTTCTCAGAGTTAGAACAGTCTATTTCCACTATAAGCCAGTTCAAAATTAAACTGTAACAAATGTATCTTTTGATCTCCGGTCCTGAATGGCTGTATCCCGGGCAATGAGAATGCACTCTTTGAGTCACAGTCTCCGAATGGCTGTATCCCAGGGCAACGAGAATGCATTCTTTGACTCAGTTTTGGTTTTAAACAGCTTGCTGCCTTAAAGCAGTACTGCTGCCTTTCTAGCCTTAAAGGCACACCGCATTCTTCCTGAAAAAAAAACTACAGGATCATAACACTATAGATGAAGATAAGTCCATACCCTCCAAAGTTTCTATACAGTCTAACTCCAATGGGCATACCACTGCACAAACTTAGACTCAAGGAAAGAGCAGTTGTAATGTTGCTATGAAACTTGAATCCTAAACAAGGACTTTGTCATGGAACAAGATTGGTAGTTAGAAAGCTGTTTTCTTTGATGATAGATGCAAAAATTATAACAGGCAGATTTCAAGGAAATAAGAGGCTCGGATCTTCCTGTCAGCAGCGAAGCTGTGGCTTACGTTGCTGACTGCCCAAAAAAGTATGAATTTACCTGGTTCGTAGTTTGCAGGGAAAACTTCCTGTTCTTCCTACAGCAGGGCCTACCATTGGGACTAGCAGCATGGACTTACAGCGAGGCACACTGCTCTTGAAGTCACGCCCCCTTTTGATGTCATGAGCTGAAAACACGCTCCTTGAGGTATGTTCAGCTCAATGATAGGTAAGTTGTTTTTAATGATTTTTAATATTTTAAAATAATTAGTACTCCTAAAAACTGTCGTAACCTTTAAAATACAGGTTACACACAGTTTTAAAATTGTGCAAAGTAACTTTCACTGGAACCAACGAAAATCCATTAACTAATCCCTGACATGAATATAGACCTGTTCCTTGTAAGTATGAAATGCTCACAAATTTTTGAATTGTAGAAATGTGTTGCAAATATAAATATTAACAAAATACCGATAACACAAACCCTGCAGTTCTAGTTGGCAGCCGATTACAACTTCTGCTTTTAAGAATGTTGGTTAACTTCTCTGTAAAATTAAGGATAACCACAACAACGCTGATTCAGATTCCTCTTGGGTTCAGACTCTGGGGTTTCATCCATGGAACAGGGAGTGAATGCCATTCCTTAATAATCTGACTAATGAGTTTATCCCCTACCCTTGCTGTTTTGGTGTTGTCGGTGTGGGATGGGGATGGGGAATGAAGTCCTGGTGTAGTAAGAGGAGGTGCGGTTCTGAATGGAGTTGTGCTTGGACTGAACTGCTCCCATTGCGGTGTGAGATCTCAGGGTGACAAGAAGGATCCATGATAATACGGTTAAGAAATACTTTATCAAAGCAAAGACTTATATGTAACTAAAACTATTGGATTCCAGTGGAATACTATGGGGGAGCAGTATTTTCTGTTGCTTTGCATTTAAAGATGTGCTCCTGAGCAGGCTCTGCACCTGCTAGTATGAGTCCTAAAAAGATCTTCATGAAAGCATGTGTAACCTCTGGGTAATCAGCCCAAGTTCCTGATTTACAGGTCCCTGCCCCTTTAGAAACTGGGCTGGCGGAATCATCAGCGTGCGCTCCGTCAGAGCTCTTTGAGGTGCTCCGCAGTTCTTGTTTTTGGCACAAGTGCAATCACCGGAAGTTGTGGTGCTGTTATAGCCCTCAATAGCGGCAAAAGTCTCAGCTTTCGTTGCTATTAGGTCTGCAGTTCATTTCTCAAATAATATTATTGCAGCAGATGTAAACCTGTCTTTTCAACTCAGTTCCCAATTAGACTTTCATAAACAAGTCACAAGGCCAGACTCTTGACAAAATTTGTATTTATATTCCTAGGCCCGTTTTACACAGGGACAGCTTTATGTAGCTTTTTCCAGAGTGAGAAGTTTTGAATCTATTTAAGTCTTTGGTGAAAGAATAGCTAGAAATCCTGTATTTGAAGAAGTACTGTTGCAATAAAGATACTAATTTGACAGCAAATGTTTTGCATGTCTCTGCTGGTTTGATGTAGAGATGAGAAAGGTCAGTCAGCCCATGACCTTGTTCCATCATCCAGAACCTGCTTCAGGACTCTGACCATTTTAATCCTTTTTTTCTACTTGCAATTTCATATTTCTGACTGCTGCTGGAATGACCTAAGTGTAGATATTGAACGAGGACAAGACTGGACTCTGATATGATGCCCTCCGTAATTGAATATTCTCCCAAAATACACAGTGTCTAGACTCACTCATAAAGAATGACCTTAAGGAAGTACTGAGAGACAGTTAGGAAAAGTGAAACTTGTCTTCTGAGAAAAATGGTAAGGAAAACAAATAGGATGAACTTATTCCCCAAGTTTAGGTTTTTACTGCTTCTTCTACCACATTGGGATGTTCTCCCACTTTGTGGAGTTGCATTTAAATTTCTTAATTAAAATATTATCGTTAATAAACAGAGCCAAGCAGTCCTCTTACCAATGGAGCAGGTCAAAGGTCTGCAACACTGCCACATCCAGTTGTAAATGGTGGTGGACATCATCGGCAATCTCTCGTGTCGAGGATGATTCTTCCTTGCAGATGGCTGGGTGGAAGCAAGATGTCATTGTTGGCTGTGGGTTTTCAGATGGCTTATGAGCCTTATTTTAGCCTTCCAGGCTCTCCCACAGTGAGGGCATTGGGTGGTGGCGGATTATTGGCTCAAGCAGCTGCCTCTCTTTCTGTCTCTCTCATCGTTCTCTCTCAGTGGCTGCTCTTGTTGGAAAGGTCATGACACCATTTTTATTGGTGGATTGCCATTTTGGTCACGATTGGGCATCTGCTTCCCTTATGGTTGATGTTAATAGAGCAGACATTCATGGAGGCTTTGAGATTATCTTTGGAATGTTTCCTTTGGCCCCCGTGTGAAAGTGCTCAAGTGCTCCCTGGCGTAACTCTGAGTAGAGCACCTGTTTGAGCAGTCTTGAGCCCGTCATTCTGACAATGTCATGTCTATCTCAGCTGATGAGAGATTATCATGGCCTCAATACTTGGCATGTCTGTGTCTTGGAGTACACTCATGTTTGTTCTTTCGCCCCTCCTACTTGATTCGCAAGATTCTTTTAAGATGGTGTTGATGATGTTGCTCTAGGGCCTTGATATAGCATCTGTGAGTTATCCAAGCTTCAACACTGTAAAGAAGCGTGGGGAGAACCATTGCCTGATAGACATTTGAGTTTAGTTTCTGATCTGATATTATGGTTCTCTAAAAGTCGAGTACGTAATTTACCATCGGCTGAGCAAGCACATTGGATTCAGTGGTGTACCTCTTCACCAATGTCAGCTTTTTTGAGATAGATAGCTTCCAAGATATAGGAAATGAGGGATATTTTCCAACACTTCACTATGAATCTTAATTGAAGGTGGATTTGATACCATTGGATTGGTAGAGGACTTTTGTCTTCCTAGTGTTCAGGCCAAGTGCCATGCTCTCGTAGGCTTCGGTGAATATGTCAACTATCTGTTGTAATTCTTCAGAGTGAGCAATAACTTGTGCGTCGTCAGCAAACTGTAATTCTATTACAAAAATGGCTGTTGTCTTGCTTTTGGCTTTTAGCCGGTTGAGGTTGAAAAGTTTACCATCAGTGCGTTGTTACTACCACACCTGGGGGGAGCCTGTCAGTAGTAAGTTGCTGCAAGAAAGATTGAGAATAGTGTTGGTGCAGTGACACAGCCCTGTTTGATGCCTGTTTTGACAGGGAAGGGATCTGTGATGGAGCTGTTGCATAGTACTGTTATTAGCATATTATCATGTAGGATACGGATGATGTTTGTGATCTTAGCTGGGCATTCATATCACTGTAGCACCTTCCAGAGGGCAGTTTGATTCACTGAATTGAAGGTTTTTGTGAGATCTAAGAAAGCCATCTACAAAGGGATGTTCTGATCGCTGCACTTTTCCTGAAGTTGGCATGCTGTGACGATCATGTTGGTTGTTCCTCTGGCAGGTTGAAGCCATACTGGGTCTCTGGAAGGACATCCTGTGCATTTGGCAAGAGGTGATTAAGAAGTAACCTAGCTAGGACTTTGCCAACAGCTGAGAGCAGTGCTATGCTCCTGTAGTTGCTACAGTTTGACGTCTCCTTTCTTGAAGATTGTGATCATCATGCCATCTCTAAGATCACTTGAAATTTCTTCATTCTGCATAGCTTCATAAATAGTGCATATATTGAGATCAGAATGTCTCTTCCATGTTTCAGTACTTCCGCAGGGATATTGTCAGGAGCAGAAGCTTTGTTGTTTTTCATCCGCTTGACATGAGTTATCACTTTGTCGAACACACTTTTGATTGTGGGAGGTTCTCCAGCAGGCGCATGTCCACTGTGGAGTTCTGATTGAGCAGTTCTACAAAAAGTGCTCTTTCCAGTGGTTGTTGATACTCTGTGTCTTTGAGGAGAGTCTTGCCATCATTGAATCTTGCTGGTGTTGGTCTGTGTGTTGAGGATCCACCGATATCTTGGTTGCCTTGAAAAAGGCACCTATGTCATGCATGTCTGTGAGGAGTTGAACTTCCTCAGCCTTCTCTGTCCACCATTTGTTCTTCAAATTGTGTTCTTCGAACTTCAGCTTTGGCTGTCTGGTGGGTAAGCGTCTTTTCTGTGGAGTTAGGATCCTGTTGCTTGGTTTGGAATGCTGTCCTTTTACAATCGATGAGTTTGCATATTTTTGTATCGCTCTCATCTTTTAGTGGTGTGTCCGAGGATTTCTTGCCATGTATGAGTGATAATGGATTTCAATGATTGCCAGTCATCTTGGACATTGCTTGCTGGGTTGACCATTCCTGAATAGGAAGGGAATAGAGGGATATGGGCCCCAGAAGTGCAGAAGATGTTAGTTTAGGCAGGCATCAAGATCGGTGCAGGCTTGGAGGGCCGAATGGCCTGTTCCTGTGCTGTACTGTTCTTTCTTCTTTGTTGTTCTTTTGTCCTTCCTGTAGTTTCCGATTGACTTGTTCTTGAAATTCCTAGAGCTTGGTGTTGTTTGACAGGCCAGAGACCTCGAACTTTCTCTATACCTGTTGCAGCTGTCTGTTCCTTTTAGAAGCTGCCTCAAGCACCAATACTGAGTAACTGAGTTGATATTCTGTCCAGTATTTGTTGTTGGGTGAGCTACAGCTACCAAATGCATCAGTGGGTGGTGGATAGCTGGAACAACCTCCAGATATCGAGGCCAGCTGCGAAATAAATCGGACTACTCCTGACGAATAAGCAGTTGCTGACGGCAGCAGCAGGGTGTTTAGGGTGGAGCGAGGTAGAGCGTGATGCCTCTACATCATTCAAAATCCCCATAAATCTACTTTACATGTGACATGGCAAGCAAGGGCCACCATTCAATTAATCCTACCACAACAAAATCCTTCAATAGTTGATCAGCTAACGGCTGTGAAGGCGGACGACAGGTTGCAGCAGGGCTGTGTCCTTAATTATACAGGCTTACCTGATCATTGAAACCAAGTAATTCCCCACCAAAACAGTGTGGGGCCTGTTGTGCAACAGGCCTCCCACTCTAAAAGACACCACACACATGTCACTCTATGGAGGGCAGATTTCCTCAAGCTCTTTGGCGTTCAGCTAGTGGTCATGGGGGCAGGATTGTGATATCTGGGAGCTTCTAGTCACAACCTGCCACAAAGGCAGCAGTTACCAACTAACCACTCTACTGTTATTTGGCCCTCTTTGGGATCAGCTCTGCTCAACCCGCTAGGGGAAGGGGCTAGAAAAGGTGCCCTAAAAATAGCCTGCTTCACTCCAAACCCAGCTGGAAAACTGTATCCAGCAGGATCACTCATCAATGGTCCAAACTCTCAAACAATCAAGATAGGGATGTTGGGATATCAGGTTACGAATGGATCACTCAGAATGACCTGAGAGACAAACAGCAATAGTAGCCTGCGAGCCCTAGCGCCTAGGCATTGACATAGTAGCCTTTAGCGACACCCATAGAGCAGATGAAGGCAAATCAAAGAACATGGCAGTGGCTATATTTTCTTCTGAAAGGGAAACCATGAGAAGAACACAGAATTTATAGACAAAAACAAGAAATGCTGGAGTCACTCAGCAGGTCTGGCAGCATCTGTGGAAAGAGAAGCAGAGTTAACGTTTCGGGTCAGTGACCCTTCTTCGGAACTGACAAATATTAGAAAAGTCACAGATTATAAACAAGTGAGGTGGGGGTGGGGCAAGAGATAACAAAGGAGAAGGTGCAGATTGGACCAGGCCACATAGCTGACCAAAAGGTCACGGAGCAAAGGCAAACAATATGTTAATGGTGTGTTGAAAGACAAAGCATTAGTACAGATTCGGTGTGAATATACTGAATATTGAACAGCAGCAAGTGCAAACCTGAAGAAAAACAACCTGAAAAAAACAGTGGGTCAAACACCAGGAGGGAAATAGAAAGCAATGAAGGTGAACAAGGTAAAAGAGACAAACGAAAATCCCTTTGAAGAGAAGAGCAGAATTTAGAGTCAGCTTTGCCATCCATGAGGAGACGCCATGAACCCCTTGTTGGGATCAATGAGAATCTTATGGCACTCAGTCTTAAGCTCAAAGGCAATCAATCTGCCACCCTCATCAGTGTTTATGTACCTATCTTGAACTCCGAGAATGAAGGGAAAGAAACCTTCTATTCCAATCAAGATCCAATTCCAACACTGCTCCATCACAGTCAAAGATCATACTTCTTGCTGATTTCAATGCCAAGGTGGAGGACAACCATGCCCTTTGGCTGAACACGATTGAAAAGCATACAGTGGGAAAGTCCAATCCCAATGATGTGCATCTCCTTACCCTGTGCTCTGAACACAATTTTGTGGTCACTAACACCCTATTCCACCAAAAGAAAAATGCTTCAAGACATCCTGGCAACATCCAAGATTAAAGCATTGGCACTTAATAGACTATGTGATAGTCAGGACCAGGGATTGAAAAGATGTGCATATTGCACGTGGTATGGTTACAGCTGACGAATGTTGGTGGTGGACAATGAATCAACTAATAGGAGCAAGAGGTTCCATGAACATCTCCATCCTCAATGATAGTGGAACCCAGCACATGAATGCAAAAGATAACGCTGAAGCATTCGCAACAATCTTCAGCCAGACATGCCAAGTGGATGATGCTTCTCAGCCTCCTCCTGAATCCCCATCATCACACATACCAGTTTTAAACCAATTAAATTCATGCCACACAATATCAAGAAATAGCTGAGCACACTGGGCACAGCAAAGGCTACGGGCCCCAACAATATGTTGACTGTACTACTGAAGTTCTGTGCTCCAGTTTGAATGTGCTCCTCACTAAGCTGTACAAGTATAACGACAACACTAGCATCCACCCAATAATGTGGAAAATTGCCCGGGTATGTCTTGCCCACAAAAAGCAGGCCAAATGCAATCTGGCCAATTACTACTTGATCAGTTTACTTACAATCATCAGCAAAGTGATTGAAGGGTAGTCAACAGTGCTATCAATTGACATCTGCTCACCAAAGCCCAGTTTGGCTTCCCCAGAACCATTTGGCTCCAGACCTCATTAGGTCCAACATAGACAAAAGAGCTGAGTTCCAGAGGTAAAGTGGGAATGACTGCCCTTGAAATCAAGGCTGCATTCAACCAATAACACCTCGATAAAACTGAAGTCAATGGAGATCGGGGGAAAACTCCCCATTGTCATACCTGGCAGGAAGGAAGATGGCTGTGGTTGTCAAAGATCAATTATCTCAGCCCCAAGGCATGGCTGCTGGGGTTCTTCAGGGCAGAGATCTAGGCTCAACTATCTTCAGCCATTTCATTATTGACCTTGCCTTCATCATAAGGTCAGAAGTTGGACTGTTCACTGATGATTGTGCAGTGTTCAGCTCCGTTCACATTTCCTCAGATAATTAAACAGTCCATGCCCACAAGCAGCAAGACCCAGACAATAGCCAAGCTTGGGCTGATAAGTGGCAAGTAACATTCACAACACACAAGTGCAAGGCTATGACCATCTCCAACGAGAGAGAAAGTCTAATGACCTCCCCTTGAATTTTAATAGCTTTATCATAACTTAGTCTCTCACCATCAACATCCTGGGGGCACCATTGACCAGAATATTTAACTGGATCAACCACTAAGTGCTGTGGCTACTGGAACAGGACAGAGGGTGGGTATTCTGCAGCAATTGGCTCACCTCCTGACTCCTCAAAGCTTCTCCAACACCTAAAAGGCATAAATTAGTAGTGTGGTGGAATATTCTCCACTTGCCTGGATGTTGTTGGACATCCTAGAGAGTCATATGTTGGTTGTGTTCTAGATTTGAGAATTAATAATCAAACGTCCTTGTATCTTGGAGCAAAAGGCTTTCCAAGATAAATAAGATAGCCTTGGGGTGCCACAGAAGAATGCTCTAAAAGTCTGTGTATTATCTATGAAAAATGCTTGAACAAGGAAATAAGTGACTGGGACAACATCAGCCATGAGTGATTAAAGTGTAACTTTAGTGGCGAGTGTAATAAACGTAGGCAGAAGGATCCATTAACTATAGTATAGGAAGGATGGTTAGGAAGATGAGCAGTTAATAAAACTACTTCTTGAAGGATTTGAGAACAGTTAAGTCAGGAGATCTTGTTTGAGAGAAGTATATTTGAAGTAAATAACTATGACTGCTAACGTACATAGACTTTTCAAAGGATTCAGGAGAAGATGCATCATGAGGTCTTATCTTTGACATGTCCTTTTGATCAGACAAACTAAGGTGTATCAAGGAACACTGTCTTCACTTGTTATTTGGAGGGCTTGAAAGATACAGAAAATGAAAAGCTACTCTCTGTGCACAGTTAGATTGATCACCTATGCAGTATATAAAGAATGACTCCTCTGTACACTCCACTTATATTTACGCATACTAATGCTTACTCAAAGCGTGTTCTGAAAGATAACAGGAAGGACGTTAGGTGATAGTTAATCTTTAACAGATGGTCCTCGCTACAATAGCACTCAAGAGGCCCAACACCATCCAGGACAAATCTGTCTGCCTCATCAGCACCCCATCCACTAGCTTAAACATCCACCCCTTCCACCACCTGTGTACCGTGATGGCAGACTGTACTATCTGCAGCACTATAGAAAGTTGGCAAAGTTTCTTCAGCAGAGCCTCACAAATCAGTGACTTCCACCACCAAGAAGGACAAGGGCAGCAAATGCATAGCAACACCATTAACTCCAAGTTTCCCTCCAAGTCACATAACATCCCGACCTGGACGTATTTTGCCATTCCTTCATTTGTTGCTTTGTCAAAATCCTGGAACTCCCCGCCTAACAGCATTTTGGTAGCACTACACTGACTGCAGCAGTTCATGAAGGCAGCTCACCACCACCTTCTGAAGGGCAATTAGGGATGGACAATAAATGCTGTCCTAGCCAGCGATGCCCATATCCCATGAACGAATAAAAAAAGATTAGGAAAAAGCCGGAGTTTGTAGTTGCCTAGCAGATTTATAGACTCATTAATAGTACAGCATTGTGAATCTTTTGCTGTCCTGAAGATCTGTTCTATTTTAAAATTGAACAATCACAAAATTGGGAAGTCTGCTAAAAGCCAGGCTGCGAACATTTGAAGATTACTACCCAGTGAATGAACTGCATTTATAATCTGACACCATGGCCTGGATTTTAGCCTGGAGGCAAGTTCTGAACAGGGTGGAGGTGGTCAGGGGAGGGAGGGCTGCTGTAAAGTCAGAAAATCTGCTCTTCTGAATTTCCCAATTGTCCTTTAGAATTTAACTATGGGGTTCCTGCCAATAGGCTGGAGGCCTCTCGGGCAGGAAGCCTACTTCACAAGGCCAAAGCCTACGATAGCAGGTAGGGGAGTTTGTTTGGTTAGGGGGTTCCCAACCGCAGATGGAAAGATGGATGATTGTCTGGGGGGTGTCGCAGTCGTGGAGCGGGTTAGAGCAAATGGGAGGAAGGGGGAGAGGTTCCATGATGGCAGGGAACAGCAGACAGATCGCTGGGCGACATTTTAGTGGATAGTTTGTTGGGCCTGGAAGAAACACTTCTGCCTCTCCTGGCCCATAAGCAGTGCTGTAAAACAAACTCACATTATTGATTCATCCCCTCTCACCTCCTTTAACCTGATGGGTTTCCTGAGGCCTGTGATTAAAAATAGAATAACTGTTATGATGAAGGCATGTAGCCTCATTATTACATTTCAATGAGCAACCCACTTTCCATGAACAGGTTGGTTGCCCACCCCTTCTCCCGCCTCTGTCGGTTTCTGTTCAGATTTTTTGCATTTTAACCTTTCGCACGACTCCAATCCACCCATTTTTGGGAGTTAAGATTCAGCTCCATGAACAAATTACCGATGTCTGAATAAGTTGTGATCCAGTGGGATACCTGCTCATGGCATCTTAATGTCTGTTGTGAATGGTGCATCAATTGGTGGTGAGCTGTTGAGGTAACTGTATATTGCCTCAATCGGTGGTAATCTGTCAAGGTATATGTATGATGATACAGCTGTATTTCTTTCCTTAACATTAGTTTCATTGTGAATAAAAATCTAACCAATTCTTATATTTTGAGCATTCTAATTTGAATAATACAAATTTCTGGAATATCTAAATATATCTGTTACGGTCAGGTGAAGCGGGGTTAACAGGCTCCCCTCTTCTCCTTCTCCTTGTTTGACCACAACAAATTTATTTATTTTTTGTGAATATACCAGCCAATTCAGTGAGTGGTTACACACCATGATCATAAAAAGAGAAAATCAGACTGGTTTTCTTGAGTTTAACAAAGAAAGAGGTTAACTTTATTGTACTTAAACCGATCTAAGTAAAATAATAAAATACGCTCCCACTTACACACATACGCGCGCATACAAATAGGTTACAGAGTGGAGAAGAATAGATTGGTCGAATTAGAGTCCAGAGAAATAAAAGGAGAATACAGGCTGTGGTGGTTGGTGACTCACTGACTTCAGGTTGAATTCAGAAGTCCTGAGGCTTCCGGTTTAAAGAGGTGGGTGCTGATTCAGTAGTTCTCCAGGAGACAGAAATGTGATTGAATTCCTTCGAGGGAGATCTCTGTCTGTTCTTTCCAGAAGGTTCTTTACTCTTAGTAGTTCCCCACACATGCTTAAGTCATTAAGCACAGTGAGCATCGATCAGTGAATAGACTAACACAATCAAACACAGATCAATTAAATCACTGATCACTACAGTCTGCAGCAGGGAAATGCCTCGCTGCTCATGGTCAGCAGATAGAGCTCGATGCTTGTAAGTGGTTCGTCTCCACCAGTTCCAGCCGGTGGAAATCATCATTTGACCCAGCATGTTTTCATGACAATATCCTAATACTCATAATTGTCTATGTAGTGCTTCATCGATGTCAAGGCAATACACTCCAATCAGAGCATAATTAACTCCTATCACTTGTGGGCATGAGTCAGGAGTAAAATGAATTCTTGCAATCCTGGTGGGCATGAATTGCAAATACTAGATTACTAAATTCACTAATAATAATCTTTATCATAATGAAAGTCAGCCATGAACTGAAAAACACCACTGAAAAGTTTTCCTGTTGCAACCTGTTTGGGCAGGAGACAGTCAGGTGGGATTACAAAGTGAAATGCCTGGAATACGACCACCAGCCTAGCTTGTATGCGCTCACCACCATTTTTATAGCAACGGATATGGAGACATCTGAGTATCTCGTCATGGAAAGGTGTGACACTTAAGTAACATATTTAAATCAGACTCCCACAGTTCATTTGGGAAACTGATTTGAAATTTACTGTTACTGCATGGATTTCCCGGGGATTGGGAAAACTAGCACTGAAACAAAGGCTGGAGCTGCTGGCTCCCCAAGGTAATGGCTATTTCAGGACTCCTTGTGAAGCGGGAGGAAGCCTCTTCCAGCTCCCATTGCCAGCCTCCCCCTCCACTCCATCCAAGCCTAATCTCCCTTCCTCCCAGTTGCCTACCTCTCAAACCTGATTTCTGACCTCCCCCACTTGCTGGGGACCACCTTCAGTGGTTCCTGGCTGCAGCTTCTTGGCACTGTTGTCCTTCCCAGACACCAGCAAGGGTGTTCATTTGGCTGGCTGCTGGGCGTAAGACGGAGTCATAAGGTGTTAATGGGGTCCTGCTGTTACAGTCGGCAGGACCTTCCTGTGCCTTGCTGGGTTCTTCGGCTGTTTTCTGTCTGTCACACAAAAGCAGTGGAATAAAATCTTGCATTTCACCAAAATCAGTAGAAATTGGCAGTGCGACAAAATTGTTAAGATCTGACCAGTAATTTTAAAGCCAATTAAAAGAAATGATCAAGAAGGAAGGCCTCAGTAACTGTTACAACCCTTTGATCTCTACTTCTCCCACTACAGTCAGCACCATTCACACTCAGCAGACCACCTGTTGTTGTATTCCTTTGGTCAGGCTCATTACATCATGAAAATTAAAAGTACAGCACAATGTATGTACATTATTCATGGTACCATAACATTGTGTGCAAAATGTGTTTATTAGAATGAAGTCAGATTATCATTCAGACTGAGACTTGTGCTGCTGTCATGGGGGAAGTGGGGCGGTGAGTTGGGGGTCATTGACACATTTATTTTTGCCATGGGTTATGTTCCCTCCTTTTCCTTGATCCAAATCCTGGTATTGTCTCTCATGTTCCCCACCCAACCTTTTGTACATGCTTGTACCTCTGCTATTACATCCTGGAGGAAACAGTAAAATGTTAAGACTGCTGTTTATCAGCTGGCTAATGCAGACAACTGCTGGAGGACATTACGAAGAAGCTGTGTATATGAATAAACACTCGCATTCCCAGGGTTCAGTTGTAGACAAGCAAGCATATGCTGTTGAAGCTTTGTGTGTCCAAGTGTTGAAATCATAATTCACGGGGTAATGATAGGTGTCCATGATGTGGTCAGGCGTCTGGTCGCAATACACTCAGACATTTTACGGTGAGTTGTACTGCTCACCGTGTTACTCATGAGGAGCTCTTGGTACATACTGTCCTTGTAGTTAGGATACAAACCTTCAAAAATATCAGTGGCTGTAATCCTTTGGGACTGAGTTTGTTCCAAAATGACACACCTGGCAATGGAAGTTCAAAACTAAGTCAACTCTGATACGCAAGTACATAAGAAATAGGAGCAGGCGTAGCCCATATGGCCCGTTGAACCTGCTTCGCCATTCAGTATGATCATGACTGATCTTGCACTTCAACTCCACTTTCCTGCCCACTCCTTATATCCCTTGATTCCCTGAGAGACCAATGATCTGTCTATCTCAGCCTTAAATATATTCAATGATGGTGCAGGCTCTGATTCTGCTCCAGGGCACTGTTGGAGATGTGATTGTTACTAGAGCCCAATATTCTTCCTACTTCATTACAGTTAATCCTACAATTCAGTGCCTGAACAGGTAGGGTGGTCCTGGCTAAACAAGCAGCGGGAAGGCTACCAGTGATATGTGCTCATGGGCTGCATGTTTTAAGACGGTTAAATTCCAGCAGTAACCTTGTTCATTTAGGGATCCCTAAACCTTGGCTATTACTAACTTGCAACTGTTTCTTTGCTTTTCTCCCATTCTTTAACTCATTTTGTATCACTTTCCCGATGTCTTTTTGTTTGACTTTGACACTTTGTTTCCATCTATGTCTAGCCCTTTACAGACTCTCTCTGTCTTAAGTGTGCATTGATTACAGCTCTTGTTTTTCTCGCTCTGTCCCTTTGTGCAAATCTCTTGTTGTCTTTTGTATGCCTCACATATACTTCTGACTTCCACTCTTTTTGTCTGTCTCTGTCTTTTTATATCTCTGTCTCTTCATGTTTAGCACTGTGGATGTCTCTCACACTTTTTCTTCCTTTCTTTGTTATGTCTATTGCATTCCCCCACTCCTTTAGCATGGAGACTGGGGAGCTATCCTATTTGTACAAATACCAAAGGATGAGCCCTTCCAACTTTTTAACATGTAATTCAAATATGCAGTAAAAAAAAAGTAATAGATTATAAAATTATATGAACACCCAATAAATCAATAGCATAATTATATATTTAAATATCAAAAAAATTATGATTCTAATATAAATTGTTAGATAAATACACAATAGATGAATGATTCTAATGTTATAAACACAAACTATCCAGGAGGGAGTGGAGCAGAGGTGGGCCCATGTTCAGGAATGGAGGAGATGTGATGAGTATGAACGCACCAAATAGACTAGCTCTGAGGCCAGGGGAGAATGTGCAGGCCAATGTCATGACTGTTGGGAGACTGGTGGTCTCAGTAGATGGGAAGCAGCCAGAGACTACCAAGAGTGAGGCTGAGACTGAGGCTCCCAACACAGAGTCTGGTGGTCCCAGGTTGGTGAGGTGGAAGAGAGTGTGGGACCTGGAAGCACTTGGAGTCACATAGAGTCTGGGTGCACAATATTAGTATGTTATTTTCCTCCATGGCAGAGGGCTGCCAATCAAAAGAAGGAATAATAAGGTTTCAGTAGTTTGTGCGTTTCTTGTGTGCGTTGATCAAGTTGGATCTCAGCTGGTCGGGCCAAGTTGTGTAATATTGAAGGGTGTTGATGAGTCCAGTGGGTTGCATTAAGTCATGCTAGGAAAGTTGTTGGAGTGATAGGAAATGAGTTGGGTAAGTCTGTGATTTTTTTTCTGGGTCTTTTTATTTTATAGGAACATATGGGTTGAATAAGGAATTGTTATGTTGGTTGTATCTTAGAGATGAAATTTAATGCAGACAAATGTAAAGTATTTCACTTAGGAAGAAAAAGTGGGCAACATGCATGATTTAAGAAGATGTTGAAACAACGATGAAAGCGAAGAAAAATACTCAGTAGGTCCAACCAATGCAGAGCAGTAATCAATAAAGCCAAGAAAGTTTTAAATTAAACAGTAGAATACAAATCAGTGGCAATCATGATCAAGCTGTATGTTGCTCTGATCAAGCTGCACCTTGAGGACTGGGCATTAAAGAACGAGAGAACTATCGAGTTACTGGAAAGAATGTAGAGAAGAACCGTGAGGCTGAATCCATAATTTTGGACATCTGAGTTTGAGTAAAGACTGGGGGAACCTGGTCCTATCAACCTTGAAAGAAGATGTCAGGAGGTATACAAGATCGTAAACAGTTTGGTAAAGGTAACTTCAAAGAAATGCTTCAATGCAAATTGTAGGAATAGCACAGGTTCTAACTAATAAAAGATATGAGTGATTTCACAAAGTTATTCTTCGCATGAAGATTAGTCAACACTTGGAATGAACAGTCGTGGGGGCAAAAACACTAGAATCATTTAGGAACTGTTTGGATACCATAACAGGGAAACTTTAGGGTCTTTCTAGATGGATAAAATAACATAGATCGAATGTCACTTCTTAGCTGTAATTATTTTGTGATTGTGGAAACAGTTGAAATTGGTGAGAATTATTTTGTACAATATGATTGGGAAATAACGAAAGTAGAAAGTAAGCAATTAGAAAGCAAGAAAACACAAACACTTAACCAATGAGGAAGAAGGAAACCGAAAGTTGTAACATCGATGGCAGACTTGGCCTACATGATGGACACAGCACTTTTATTGTAAAGATATACTGTTTTGATGGGATAACTAAACTCAGTTTTTATGACATACTCTACACTGAGAACAGCTGTGAGTGTAAATGCTGCTAGTGTATTCAGTGTCATTGATGTGTGATGGTGTTTACACAGAACAATTAATAATCCTAATGTCATTACTTTTGTCAAGTTTATTACTAAATCATTTGCAAATGATAGATAAATTGTTCAGCATTATATTTTGTAGTAAATAACAAATACACATTACTGATGTTTACTTTTGGAATAATGCAAACTTATGTGGGACTAATTTTCTCTTTCCTTCATTGTATTTGTTTTAAAATTCAACATGAGATACAGGGAACATTTGTAGCTGAACTCACCATCACCATAGGTTGCAGCCCAATAGCTATGTGACCTTATTCCTCATCCTCTTCTCTCAACTCACCACTTTGCCCTTTATAAAGAATTTACAGCACTCTCTACCTTGGTGATTTTTTTCGATATTAATGAAACTAAATCAAGTAGTAATGAATGTGTAGGTCTGTAAAATATGAAAATTGCGGGCTTTTTTGTGCAAGTCCTTTTTTGCGAATCACACTAACCACACCCATCTCAGGAGATGAATGGTCCTCTTTGCATGTTCTCATGGACCATTCACTTTATCTAATCCGTATCATTCTTCATGCTGTGTTCAATGGTAAATTAGGAAAACCTTGCATTATCCAGCATTGTTATTCCTCACTATCTTAAATTAACCCTTCCACATTTTCTGGAGTAAAGATACCATGATGATTTTCATAAAGGTCAGAGGCTGGGAATTCTGTGGCGAGTAACTTACCTCCTGACTCTCCAAAGCCTGTCCACCATCTACAAGGCACAAGTCAGGAGTGTGATGGAATACTCTCCACTTCCCTGGATGAGTGCAGCTCTACAACAATACTCAGAACCTCAACACCATTCAAAACAAAGCAGCCAGCTTGATTGGCACCCCATCCACAACTGCAGACACTCAGTGGCAGCAGTGAAGACCACCTACAAGATGCACTGCAGCAACTCACCAAGGCTCCTTAGACAGCACCTTTCAAACCCACGACCTCTACCACCTAGAAGGACAAGGGCAGCAGATACATGGGAATGCCACCGCCTGCAAGTTCAGCTCCAAGCCGCACACCATCCTGACTTGGAAATATATCATTGCTCCTTCATTGTCGCTGGGTCAAAATCCTGAAACTCCCTCCCTAACAGCACTGTGGGTGTACCTACACAACATGGACAGCAGCAGTTCAAAAAAGCAGGCGCACCACCACCTTCTCAAGGGCAGCTCGGGATGGGCAGCAATGCCCATATCCCAAGAGTGGCTAAAGAAATTGCAGCCTTCTATTTTTCATATTGTAAATTCATTGACAGCATTACGGAGACGGAATAGCTATTTTCTTAAGATGAAAGACTTACATTGTAGTTGGTATTAATATTTTATATTTATTTAAATCACAGTTATTCAGTTTTGTTGAACTTTACATATAATAATAACTTTAAGTGCATGACTGAAATTGCACTGATAATTCACTTGCTCACTTCTTGTCATAGAAACAGTAGTTTGATCATTTTCAGAACACTTGTGGTCTAATATTAGATCTCAGAGCATCTCATGCCATCTTCTGGTCAGAAGTGTATTTCAGCCTTTTAAAATACTGAATCACTGCAGATTCAGTTTGATTTACCTGGTTGTAAAGGTTGTCAGACAATCCCTTGCGTGGTGATTAGAGCATAGAATATCAAAAATATAGTTTAATCTTGCATGCTGACTATGTAAAGTCTTGAATTTCATTGCAGAAATCTATGCAAAGGTAATTTCTTGATAACAGGTGGACAGCCAAATGCTTTAGTAATTTACTATTGCTTTTCTGTGTGACTATAAAATTCAAATGAGTTTGTGAAAAAATAACTAAAATTGGCATTTCAACACAAACCAGTTCTGGTTTCCTTATGTTCCTTGAATAAGCATGTTGTTAGCACCTTTATCCATTGAACCACTTTAAGAAGACAGTAAAATTCTATTTTTGCATTGCATTGTAAGGACAGCTCAGTATTGATTGCTGATTCAAAACACTGCAACATTGAATGGTAATGTGTTGTCTAGAAAACTACCTAGGATTTCAGCCAACTACCATGTAGGATTTCAAATAAGCTTGTTTAGAAGAAATTGGTAATGAGGCACAATTTCAAGCTTCATAGTTCCTTTATACCTATTACCAGAACCAGTTTTTTATTCTTTCATGGGATGTGGGTGTCGCTGGCAAAGCCAGCATATGCTGTCCTTCCCTAATTGCCCTGGACAACTGAGTGGCTTGCTGGGCTATTTCAGAGGGCAGTTAAGAGTCAGCCACATTGCTGTGGGTCTGGAGTCACATGTAGGCCAGACCAGGTAAGGCTAGCAGATTTCCTTCCCTAAAGGACATTAGTGAACCAAATGGGTTTTTATGACAATCAATTATAGTTTCATGGCACAATTACTGAGACCACCTTTCAATTCCAGACTTTTGTTTATTATTTAATTGAATTTAAATTCCACCAGCTGCCATTGTGGGAGTTGAACCCTTGTCCCCAGGGCATTAGCCTGTGCCTCTTCATTACTAGTTCTGTTTATTTCACAAGCAATATTGATCAGTGGAATTTGGTTGTAACTTTACATTTTATGTTCTGTGAAAGAGATGCAGATTTTATTGTTGTCTGCCAAGAGTTGACTGGCTTTGAGTAAGTGCAGCTTACCAGTGATATCATACTATTCACAGCTTATTCTGAAAAGAATCCATTATTAACAGGAGATACACCATCCAAGATTGATGTGTTATGTAGCCTGGAGCATCACTGTACTATATGCCAGAATGAGGTGCAGGTTCAATTTCACCCCTCCATTGAGCTCCTGATCTCAGCTGTACTGCTGAGAAGCAAATAGGCACTCTTTCACAAAGGTGGAGTAGAAATCGGATGCTCAGAGCCCATTTTGCTTCAGTAAGTGCATGAGCTGGTAGGACTGGCAAGGGAAGAATATGAGAGAGAAAGTTAGAGGAAAAATTAGATGACTACCTTTTAGATGTATACATTAAGATTGTGGTTATTGGAGGGCCTAGTGATGCAGTGGATTTGGAACATTGACCTTGCACCTCTGGTAAATAGATTCCAATCAGCCCAAGCTGACTCTAAAAGTCCAAAATGAAAATGTTTAAAAGTTTAAGTCTCAATTTGTTCCTAATGTGTATGAGGTCACAACACATAACTCCCCATACTAATTATCAATCCCATTCAGAGACTTAGGCCAGAATATTTTGTTAGGCGGGAGGCACCATCCACTGGCCGAAAAGTCGATGGCGAATCTGCCTCCGCCAGGCCTGGGGAGGCGGACCAGGATTTTACGCTGTCCAGGCCCTTAATTGGTCTTGGGTGGGATTTCCACCTCCTTGAGGCAGGAAGTCCTGCCTAACGGAGCTGCCGGCCAATCAGCGGGCCAGCAACTCTTAGTCCCACCAGCGCCACTGGGAGCAGTGGCCACTGCTGGGACTACACCAGGCCATCGCAAGCAAGATGAAGAATGGCCCCGGAAGACAAGTAAGTTTTTAGGGCCTCACCAGGGACAATTGGTCGGGCCCCCAACGAGGCAAGGGAGGGTCAGTTAGGGGGGCGGAGGGAATGTTTTGCATTGGAGACGGTTGAGACTTCGGGGGCTGCCTTCTGTAGGGCATAGGGTGCCCGATCAGGAGGGCCCCCCAACAGCCCACAAGAAGGCCACCTGGTTTCACCAGGCAGGGTTTTTGAGGCTTCTGCTGTCCGGCCACAGAGGGCAAAATACCCGCGGTGGGCAGGAGGAGGCCCTTTTTATTATTCGTTCATGGGATGTCTAGGACAGCATATATTGCCCATCCCTAATTGTCCTTGAGAAGTTGATGGTGAGCTGCCTTCTTGAACCGCTGCAGTCCATGTTGGGTAAGTACACCCACAGTGCTGTTAGGAAGGGAGTTCCAGGATTTTGGCCCAGCAACAATGAAGGAACGGTGATATAATTCCAAGTCAGGATAGCGAGTGACTTGGAGGGGAACCTGCAGGTGGTGGTGTTCCCATGCATTAGCTGCCCTTGTCCTTCTAGGTGGTAGAGGTCATGGATTTTGAAGGAGTCTTGGTGCGTTGCTGCAGTGCAACTTGTAGATGGTACACACTGCTGCCATTGTGCATCAGTGGTGGAGGGAGTGAATGTTAGTAGATGGGGTGCCAATCAAGTGGGCTGCTTTGGCCTGGATGGTGTTGAGCTTCTTAAGTGCCAGTTAATTGGCTACTTAAGAGCCTTGATTGGTTTGCGGCGGTCAGGCTGCTTCTAACTGTTGCCACCCCGCGTACAATTGCAACATGGGATGGGAGGGGGTCGGGATTACGCCCCACCTCCCACTCAATTCTATGCACCCCCTCCCCCTCAATTTTATGCACCCCCTCCCCCCAGCCCGCTTGTTTGGGGGCCGTACAATTCCGACCTTAGTGAGGGAAATATATTCGTAAAGTAGGATTTGCTGTTCTAAAGACAGAACTGAGACACTTTTCTGGTGTCATATCCCTGCTTTTTGAGAAACATATTGAAAATTTAATTTAAAAAAGAACCTGTGTGATCCTTTCTAAATGCTGCCCTATTTTTGTTTCCTTTTGTAAATCTGGAAACTTAAAAATCGAAGGAAAGTCAGGGGAAAACATTTTGTTAAAGTGTTCACTTTTTTGTAGAAGAAAGCAATAGTCTCATCATAACTTTCTGTGACAAAAGTTATTTTGCTGACCTGGAAACCTAAGACCTTGCTCTATACATCATTTTTCTACTCTTTGCAATGGAGCTTCTATGAGACACACTAGAATATGTATTTATAATTCTAGCTCATAAGGAGGCCATTTGGCCTGTCAAGTGTCTGCTGGCTCTCTGAAGGAGCAATTCACCTAGTACCACTCCCTCGCCTTCTTCCTGTAGCCTTGCACATTCTTCCTTTTCAGATAATAATACACTTCCCTTTTGAATACCTGATTGAACCTGCCTTCACCACACACTCAGGCAGTGCATTTCAGATCCTAACCATTCGCTGCTTAAAAAAAACATTTTTTCATGTCGCCATTGCTTCGTTTGCTAATTACCTTAAATCTGTGCCCTCTGATTCTCGATCCTTCCACCAATGGGAACAGTTTCTCCCTATCTACTCTGTCCTGACCCCTCATGACTTAGAATACTGTTATCAAATCTCCTCTCAGCCTTCTCTTCAAGGAAAAGTTCCAACTTCTCTAATCTGTCTACATAACTGAAGTTCATCATCCCTGGAACTATTCTCGTGAATCTTTCTGCAACCTCTCAAATGCCTTCACATCCTTCCTAAACTTTGGACTGAATACTGCTATTGTGAACAAACCAGTGTTTTATACAAATTTAACATAACTTCCTTGCTTTTGTACTCTGTGCCCGCATTAATAGGATGCTGTATGCTTTATTAACCGCTCTCTCAACTTGACCTGCCACTTCAATGATTTATGCATATACACACACTCAGGTCCCCCTGCTCCTGCATCTCCTTTAGAATTATACCCTTTATTTTATATTGTCTCTGCATTCTTTCTACTAAAATGAATCACTTCACACTTCTCTGCATTAAATTGTATCTGCCACTTGTCCATTCGTTCCACCAACATGTCTTTGTCCTTTTGAAGTTCTACACTATCCTCCTCATTGTTAACGATACTTCCACATTTTGTATTGTCTGCAAATGTTGAAATTGTACCCTGTACACCAAGGTCTAGGTCATTAATATATATCAGAAAGCGCAGGGGTCCTAACACCAACCCCTGGGGAACTCCAGTAAAAACCTTCCTCCAGTCCCAAAACAACAATTAGCCACTGCTCTCTGTTCCCTGTCACTCAGCCAATTTTTTTATCTATGCTGCTACTGTCCCGTTTATTCCATGGACTCTAACTTTGCTGACAAGTCTGTTGTGTGGCACTTTAGCAAATGTCTTTTGGAAGTCCATGTACACCACATCAACAGAATTATCCACATCAACCCTCTCTGTTACCTCATCAAAAAACTCTAGCAAGTTAGTTAAACACAAGTTGCCCTTAACAAATACATGCTGGCTTTCCTTAATTAACCCACATTTGGACATGTGATTGTTAATTTTGTCCCAAATTACAGTGTCTAGAAGCTTTCCCACCACTGAGGTTAAACTGACTGGCCTGCAGTTGCTACGCTTACACTTACACCCTTTTTTGAACAAGGGTGTTACATTTGCAATTCTCCAGCCCTCTGGTATCACCCTTGAGTCTAAGGAAGGTTGGAAAATTATGGCCAGTGCCTCTACAATTTCCACTCTCACTTCCCTCAGAATTGTTGGATGCATCTCATCCAGTCCTGGGCCAGAATTTTATGCTGCACCGTAGGAGCGGGCTGGAGGCGGGGAGATCGTAAAATTGGGTGGGAGGTGGGGGTGCCGTTCCTGTCGCCTTCCCACCCCTACTGCAATTTTACCAGGGGCAGCAGCGGTGAGAAACTGCCCGCCCGCCCCAGGTCAATCAAGGCCAGTTAAGGGCCTCCTATCGCTACTGGTATATTACCAGTGGCAGGCGACTCAGGCCCCCCAGTAAAACCTGGTGGCCTCCTTGCGGGCTGGGGTGGGATGGGATGGGGGGTGGGGGGGAGTCCTCCTGATCGGGCCCCTCCCCCCCCCACGGTCCAACCACCTCCACTGAAATATCCTCCGCCCCCAGCCGACCACCTCCTTGCCTCACTGGGGCCCGCCCAATTGTCCCCAGCGAGGCCTTACAAACTTACCTTTTTCCCGAAGCCGGCGTCCCTCTTGCTCCTTTCCCTAGATGCAGTCCCAGGTGTGGCCACCATTCCCAGTGGTTTTACTGTGAGTGAGAGCTGCCGGCACGCTGATTGGCCAGCGGCTCTTGGAGTCAGGACTTCCTTTACCACCTAACAGTACTCTGGATGCACCTACCCCACATGGACAAGAAGGCAGCTCACCACCATCTTCTCAAGGGCAATTAAGGATTTCTCACCGCCACTGCCCCTGGTAAAATTGCAGTAGGGGTGGGAAGGCGACAGGAATCGCACCCCCGCCTCCCACTCAATTTTACGACCTCCCCGCCTCCAGCACGTAAAATTCCGGCCCTAGTGCCTTATTGACTTTAAGTACACCCTATGAAATACCATCTCCTTAGCAATTTTAAACCCTTTAAGTGTCTGAACCACCTCCTCTTTCACCTGTGCAGCATCATCTTCCTTGGTAAAGACAGATGCCAAGTATTCATTTAATACCTCAGCCAAGCCCCCTGCCTCTATGCGTATATCCCCTTCTTTGGTCCCTAATTGGCCCCACTCCTCTTTTTACACCATTTTACTAATTATATGCATATAAAAGACTTTTGGATTCCCTTTTATGTTAGCTGCCAGCCTCTTCTCATATTCTGTCTTAGCTTTTTTAAAATTCATTTATGGGACGTGGGCATCGCTGGCTAGGGCAGCATTTATTGCCCATCACCAATTGCCCTTGAGAAGATGGTGGTGAGCTGCCTTCTTGAACTGCTGCAGTCCATGTGGGGGTAGGTACATCCAGAGTGCTGTTAGGAAGGGTGTTCCAGGATTTTGACGCAGCAACAGTGAAGGAATGGCGATTATTGTTCCAAGTCAGGATGGTGTGTGGCTTGGAGGGGAACTTGCAGGTGGTGTTCCCATGCAACTGCTGCCCTTGTCTCTTATTTGCTTTTTCAATTCCCCTCTGAACCTTCAACATTTAGTCTGGCTCTTGGTTATATTATCCACCTAACATCTGTCATAAGAACACTTTTCTTATTCATCTCAATCTCTATCTCTTTTGTTATCCAAGGACTTCTGGATTTGTTTGCCCTACTTTTCCCCTTATTGGGAATATACCCTGACTGTGCCCGAGCTATCTCCTCTTTAAAGGCAGCCGATAGTTGGGTTACAGTTTTGCCTGCCAACCTTTGGTTCCAATTTATCTGGGTCAGACTCATTCTTATCCCATTGATGTTGGCTTTCCCCCAGTTAATTATTCTTACTCTGGATTGTACCTTGTCCTTTTCCATAGTCAACTTAAATCTTATGATACAATTATCACCATCCTTTAAATGTTCCCCGACTGACATTTGATCCATTTGGACCACCTCATTCCCACGAAACAGGTCCTTCTCGTTGGACTGGAAACACACTACTGTAGAAAATTCTCCTGAACACGTGCTAGGAACTCTTGCCCCTCTCTACCCTTTACACTACGACTATCCCAGTCTATATTCAAATAATTAAAGTCCCCCATTACAACCACTCTATAATTTTTGCACCTCTCTGTAATTGCCTTGCAAATTTGTTCCTCTATATATTTCCCACTAATTGGTGGCCTATAGACTACACCGCACAATGATTTATTATTATAGAGTCATCCCTGGGTCCCCTAGAGTATCAATGAGTGGGTAATTGTGTCAATCCAGCCTGACGACTGCTTTGGAGCTGTCTGACTCCAAGAGACCATGCTGGGAAAGTTCCAGAGCAGCACTATGGCTTATTTGATGTTACAGTCCCTCTTCCACCCCTGCCTAATTTGCAATGAAGCCATTTATAGACACACAGAGACACTCCGAACTTATGAAATGCGTTCTTATTGTGCTTAATAAAATTGAAGCATTTTGTATTTTAAAAAGTGCCGAAGAAATTCATTGCAAGGTCTGTAATTTTCTGTTAAAGGGGAAGCATCTAAAAGAAAAATTAACTCCTATGGAATTTCCTTCCTTTTACATTGAGTAGCAACGAAAGAGGAAGTAGAATCAAAAGAGGATGTATTAAACAATGTATACATTTTGTAACAAACCTGCACAGTTTTGGAGAAACTTCTGCCAAAAGAATCTAGGTTTGATCTGAATCATTGCACCTCCAATTTCCACCTATCTTTTTGAAAATGCTGCTAGTTTTAAGCAATTTTAAATCAACAGTATACAGTGGCCAGTAATATTGAAGGTTTAAACACATAACATTTAAACAATAGATGATGACTGGAGCCCTCAGATAATTTCAGACCAATCAAGAATACAGCAAAATAGCTATCCTTCATATAAATTGAGAGGGAATATTTGTAACAGTGTTGGTCTGCTTAAATATGTGTTTGCTTTTTCTTATATTTTTAATAGTACTAACTGTAACATATATAATTTGTGCTCATTTTTCCAGTTGTGTGTTATACTGGAGCCAATGCAAGAACTGATGTCCAGACACAAAACGTACAATATCAGCCCAAGAGACTGTCTGAAAACCTGCTTATTCCAGAAATGGCAGCGAATGGTGGCACCTCCAGGTAGGCTGACAATGTACCTTATTTTAATTAAATATGTATTCACAGATAGCTGGAGCAGAATAGTCACAATGAAGGTAGACAGTGCTCCTATCGTGCACTTTTCAGTTCCTCACAGTTAACACAGAATCAAAGTTACTGATCTCTGAAGCACCACTATCTTTCTAGGAACCCAGTATAGTTTTTAATGCACTCTTGAGTCTCCATATCAGATGTTCAGTCTTGCAGGTAAACATGCAGTAGTTGCTATATGAGCTACATTACACACTTGAATTGATAAAATAACCTAGAAAATGATTACTGTGATATTCATGGTTATATATCAATGCAGATTTAAAGAAATGCCCACCCCATGATAGTAAACCTGATTTGTTTCCTGAAGTTATAAAACATATCTGCCTTCTCTCCATCTATGTCAGGCATGGCTCAGTTGGTAGCACTCTTACTTGACTCAGAAGGTTGTGGGGTCATTCCAGAGTCTTGAGCAGAAAAATCTAGTTTGACACTCCAGTGCAAAACTGAAGGAGTACTGTGCTGTCGGAAGTGTCGTCTTTCAAATGAGATGTTAAACCAAGGCCCAGTCTGCTTTCTCAAGTGGGCATGAAAGATCCCATGGCATTATTCTGAGGAAGAGCAAGGGAGTTATCCCTGGTGTCCTGGCTAATATTTATCCCTCAATTAACATCACTAAAACAGATTATCTGGTCATTATCACCTTGCTGTTTGTGGGAGCTTACTGTGCGCAAATTGTTGTAGGAAACGATGCAGCCAGTGACTACACGTCAAAGAGTACTTCATTAGCTGTAAAGTGCATTGGTATGTCTTGAGGTCATGAAAGGAGCTATACAAATGCAAGCCTGTCTAGACATACTTTTTCCAAAGTCAGCAAAGTATCTTCACATATCATATGCTTTTGTGTTTTTATTTTAAAATGGAAAGGAAAGTGTATTCTCCCATTTTATAGGGAAAATGTAATGGTTTTACCAGATATTGGTTCACCCACTTGGAGACTCAATTAGTGTCTCCTGCTCTCCTAGGTTACTCTGGTGATATGAATTACAGGCTATTGTTAATTTAAAGTTGCTTAATTGGGATTATATGTTAATTCAGATTAAAGTCATGCAAATGCAATCTATCCTGCATTGTTCTATTAAAATTGCTTAATTTGTAGTACTGGATAATTTAAATGTTTTTTAAAAAAAGAATAAACAACTTTGAATTAACAGGGAAAGACTGTATAAGGGGCATTTCCACACATGTTGGAGAGTCTCCATTCTGAACAACAGGGGAAAGTTACTTGCAGCTGGCCTGAGCCACCTCACAGTTGTCTGAACCTAGAAAACATGGTGGTCTGAAGTTGCACATCCTCGGTTGCTTGCAAAATGTTGCTCCAGGATAGTCCCTAGAAATATGTCACATTTTCAAAGAACTATTTGATAAGAATTATTTTGCTATATAAAAAAGGGAGAATATTTTGAATAAAGCATTCCTCTACATTTTGCTACCCTTGAATTAATTATATATTTATTTTCTAAATCGTCCATAGATGTTGATGTGCTGATTAGGGCTGTCATTAATGCTCTTTAGATTTGGCACTGCAACCTGTTCAGCCCCCAGCTCTGCTGCTGTACATTTCTACTGTGAGAAAATTCAGTCCAGGGAGTGCCCAAAAAATAAAATCTCAGCATCCAGCCCTGAAAATGCTAGAACTACTCAGCAGGTCTGGCAGCATCTGTGGAAAGAGAAGCAGAGTTAACGTTTCGGGTCAGTGACCCTTCTTCAGAACTCCTGAAAATGCTGTGATTGGCCAATCCAATTAGGAGGTGAATCTTTGAATTAGAATTATATATATGTGTGTATACCTAAAACATAAATTAGCAAATAAAAACTGAGGGGGGTAAATAAATAATCAATGCATCAACTAAAAGCAGTTGCACAAATATTCAGATGTAACAATTAACTGGAAATTATTTAGTAGTAAATCATGATGAGGTTCACATGAAGTCCTGCAAGTGAAGTTAAACAGATCTCTTTCCAGGATATGTAGGGTTTTTGCTGGACCAAGCATTTATTAACTGCATTGGTTATTTTACATCAGCTGCTTTGTATGCTGTGGTACACCAGCTTCAGTTTTAAAATATATTTTATACTCCTGTTACATTACAAATTTGGTATCAAACTTGCTGTGATTTTGCTATGAGTTTGGTGACAGATTCATTAGGTTACAACATCAAATTGGTAAGACTCGGAAACTTATAGTTTATTGCTGCCAAATCCAAAATCATCCCATTTAACTAAGTGTTCTGGTGCTGCAGTAATGGTGTGTCAGCTTCAGAAGTGTCCCACAAACTAATTCGACACACATTGATGTGGGTCTGTCTACTCACCAGCGCAAGTCCAACTCCTCTTAGGCCAGTAGATGCATGTTTGTAAGTAAATTGTTATTTGTGTATGACCAGGTGAAGTAAACCATACAAGTTGTTGATTACTTTCAAGTTCTGCCAAACTGCTTGAGACAACTGCTGACCAATAACCAGTTTAACACATAAATCTGCTGTTGTGAGGAAGTAAGGTTATTTAATGAGCAAACAGAATAAAGGACTTTCTTCATGCTAATAAAAAGGGCAGTAACTAAGGCAAAATCCAGAAATAAAAACAGAAAATGCTGGAAATACTCAGCAGGTCTGACAGCATGGGCGGGCGGGAAACAAGATGAAATCAAGAGGTTTGAAATATCTAGTCACTTTCAAATTTGCATGACTCCACTCCTAGCACGGAGTCTTGCTCAACAGAATTATGGATCACTAAACTGGTCGCAGAGGTTAGCACATCCCATCTTTTCACCAATAAAATCAGTGACCAAAATATCAGGAGCATCACGAATCAGGTGTGCTGACCTCCTGATTCTCTAATTAATGCTCCTATCAAGAGAGCTAACCACACGAAGAGCATTCTTGCAGTTTCAGGGTTATAGTGCATTTGGTAAATGTCAAAGAGAAGTCAAATGTTTCTGTAATTCTTTGGTAATGTAGTGTTGTCAGTCTGTAATACAAAGGCTGAAACTAATGGTTTTTAGTTATGTATTGTCTTCAGAATGCTCACTCTTTGCATAATTTGAACTATTCTCATCATGTTTTCGCCTTATACCTGCAAATATGAAGAATAAGTAGTGATTTGAGATCTGTATAATCGTTATCATACAACAAGCGGCGCGGTGTCTCAGCACGTTGGAGCGCCAGCGCACTGTGTCACAGCGGTGGTGGGATGAAAGGCACAATACCCCACGCTGCTCTGTTTCTGATCTCAGCCGTGCCGACTTGGGAAGCCGCTGAGCAGAGGGCAGATGCCTCCCCACAGAAGGGGAGGTAGAATTGGAGGGACTGTGGTCCCTTGGCCATTCCTGTGCTCCTAAAGGTGGCAGACTCAGAGTGGCACTGGCAGAGGCTGCAAACAGATCACTTGCCCGCCCTTTTGGCCACAGGAAGTAAGTGGCTTCGAGGAACTGGGGGACTGAGAAGAAAAATAGAGGAAATTCATTCTCACATAAAATACAAAAAAATATATAATATATACTATATCGTATATGAACCAGTAAAACCGCTGCAAGTAACAACCATGTAAGAGTAAAATACCTGTCCCGTGATGCTGTAATCCTTCAGGTCGAACCTCACAATCAGCTGTTATACCCTTTCTCCTACGCCACACCGCCTCAACCCCACAACCTCGCTCAGCGCGCCCAGCGCATAACGGTAAGAAAACAAAGTTTAATTATTTTTTAAGTCATTCGAAGTATATATTATATAAAATAACAAAGATGGGGAGAGAATAGTGAGGCTACTCCAATCTTGGGGGCTCAGATGGTTTTCACAGTCCTGATGACAGCATCTAGATCCCATGAGTTGGACCACAGCCTTGTAAAGACCGCTTCCACATCGATTAATCTACACATAACTGATGGTTGACCCTGTACAAGTTATATATGGAGGAAGATTTTGTCTGGTCACTGTGTGTTACTAACATCGTAAATACAGAGGGAAAATTTTCTATATTTCTACTTCTAGTGAAATTGCAAAAGCGTTCTAAAAGAACGTGTTTAGAGTTTTGCTAGAATAGCAATTAGAGGAAATCTTGGCCCTAGGTTTACACCATTATTATTATAACACAGCAACCAGAAGAAATCTTCTCCGATAGTTGGCCCTGGAACAATGATGCTCACTTCATATTCCTCTGGTTCCAAGTTCGAGACTCAGTTTTGGCAGGCACATATATTTTGGGTCTTTTCAGCCTGGACTTAAGGTGGGATGCCTTGCAGAAGCTGAACATCTCACCTCAGCAAAACCTGGCATTTCATCTTTCTCACAAGTTCACCTCCTGCTGGCCTGATGAGAAGTAGCATTGTCACCTGTTTATTTACCCACTTGGTTGAAATGTGAAAGTGAACAAATAAAGAGAGTGTAGAGGACAGCAGCAAGAATAATTCAGAAAATTAGGGCCTTGTCATGAGAACAAGTTCACAAAAGTGAATTTGCTTTCAGTGTAAAGAAACATGATCAAGAAGCATGCATAATGTAGAAATAAGGAGATTACTTTAAATTAAACAGAAGTGAAGGACATAAGTGGAAAATTTGTTAAGACTAGTGATTAGAATGTTTTCCCTCAGAGTAGCAGTTATGTGGAAATCAAATATATTTAATACTATTTTGAAACGACTCCTTCAAAAAGAGAGTTGAATGATTATGAAGAACAGATTGAGTACTGTCTTCTTTGGAAATTTTGTCACATAGTCACCTCCCTCAGATTATTAAATTGGGCAAGTCCATATGGTGCAATTTGTAAGTTATTTAGAGTCAAAGAGTCATTTATGGCACAGAAGGAGGCCATTTGGCCCATTGAGTTCATGCTAGCTCTCCACGGAGCTGTCCAGTCAATCCCACTCTCCCGCTCGATCCCCGTAGTCTTGCAAGTTTAATTCTCTCAATTGGCCATCCAATTTCCTCTTGACGTCATTGATGGTCTAGAAGGAAGAAGCAGGCTGAATGGTCTTTCCTCATTGCATATTTTTCATATGTTTAAAGTAAATCTAAAAGAACACCAATAAAGGAAATTTTTTAAACTGCAGTCTCTGAAATTTAACTGGTCGAATAAAAAATTGTATTCCCACTTACTCTGAAAACTATGTTAAAGATGAGAAATTACTGTGGGGAAGGAAAGTACCAAGCATACAAAATACACATTCCTCTAAATCAAACTTTAAATCTCTGCTGCCTGGTAGGATATATCTTCACTTTAATTCTGCTCTTCAATTTTTTGAAGTTCCATTATTTAAAGTCAGGAAGCCACCAAATTGACATCAGCCACTTAATCAAAGGGAAATCATCAGCAATTTGTCATTCCTGGATGCCTATCTTTATCCAGTTATGATTTTGAAGCCAACGTGTACCAATTGAATACTGATATTCAATTGGCAAATACTGAAGTTAAAATCACTGGCTGCTCCAGATAAACATCCAGGATTTCAAAGAATGATGATCTTCAATAATCTGATCAGGCTACTCACTTTTGTGGCCTAAGATGATGGGAACATTTAAAAACCATTTAGTTAACTTCATTACATCTTGTGTAAGTTAATGAACACAAGAAAGGGAATGAGTTTTTAGAGAGAATGTCAGGACACAGAATCCATGTATTATAATTTGACCGGCCAAGATTCTTCAGCTTTATGCAATATGTACCTTCAACATGTTGCACTTGACGTAGCAGCTCCTCATATTTAGCCAGTTAGGAAAAGGCAAGGCATAATCAGTCTTAAGCCCTGGAACGTTAGTATGATGCAAAAACTCTGATCTGGTTCTTTTTGTGTTTTTTTTTGTTTTATTTTGTGCAGCGGAACCTACCAGACAACAGACAAACAAACGGAGAAAGAGGAAGAACTCAGCAAGCAGCACCTCAAACAGCAGTGTAGGAAACACCAACAGTACAAACAGCAAGAAAAAAAGCCCTGCAGGGAACTTCAGTCTCTCCAGTCAGGTACCTGTAAGCATCTCCTTTCACTTCTGTGTCTGGACAATATTAACTTATTCATTAGTTACTCAAAAATATAGATATACACACTATTGAAATGGTTTGTATTGATTTTTTTGTTGACAGCTTTACCTGCTAAGGTCCAGAAAATAATCCAAATGTAATTACAGTGTGTCACATTTTCATCCAGCTCCCCCCTGGTTTCTTCCAACACAATTCTTCTAAATTATCATTGACCAATAGTGTCTGTCTTGTATATTGTTTTGTTCCATCAGCACCTGTGTTTTATGTGAGATAAATGATTACCAAGCATACAGGACTGAAAGTGGAAAACAAAAATAACTTTGGAACAGCAAAAGTGACTTGGTAACATCATGGATACTGTGATCCTTTCCTCTCTAAAATGAGCACTTTGTAAAAATAAAAATGGTATGTAAAATACTGTTACACCATGGTTGTGAACAGCAGTAGAGTGTGATAATACCAGTGTAATGCTGCTTTTTTTCCCTTCCACGGGCCTGCTTTTATTTCCTCAACAATCTCAGGTAGGTGACTAACCAAGACCAAATTGTAGCTCCCAAAGGAGACACTGTGCCCCACAATAATATTTAGCACAGCAGCAAAGGGCTGAAAAACAAAGTTTTTAATAAATATAAAAATGATGGAACCCTTACCACCACTTTCAGCTTCCACAAAAATATCTGAATCCAGAAACTAACCTTCAAATACTGTGCTGAAACCAGCCACATCTTTACAAAGCTTCAAATAAAGCCCTGCAAACTTTTTTTTTAAATTGTAACGAGACACAACAGAACAATTTAAAAAAACACACAAACATTAAAAACTGAAAAAATCTAAAATTATTTTTTTAATAAGTGGCTCCAACATTGTAATCAGACCCACGGTATCCTCCCTCCTCTGGCAGCAGCTACAGCAGGGCTTCATCCACATCCTTCAGGACAACGTCTCCCCCATGGTGGCTCCTCCTGAAATGTCAGCGTCCTCTTCGCACAGTTCAGCACAGCGGCTCCACATGACATCCTAGATGTTGTCTTCCAGTGCTCCAGAACAGGTAAATCCCCAGAAACGCAGAAGGGAAAAAGGGAAAGAAAATTGTTTTTATTTTAAAATGTATTCACTCAGCACATAGCTGAGCAATACAGATGAAAAAGTCCCAGCTTTCATTCCCCTGTCCATGCTGAGATAGTTCTTCTAAGCCAGGGTGGTCATAGGGGTGCTTTAATTAGCCTCAGCATCTTTAGAGAAACAACAACAACAACTTGTATTTATACAGCACCTTAAACATAATAAAATATCCCAAGGAGCTTCACAGGAGCATTATAATGCAAAATTTGACACTGAGCGACATGAGATATTAGGGCAGATAACCGAAAAATTGGTCAAAGAGGAAGCTTTAAAGGAGTGTCTTTAAGGAGGAAAGAGGTGGAGAGGTTTGGGAAAGGAGTTCCAGAGCTTAAGGCCTAGACAGCTGAAGGCAAAGCCACCACTGGGGGAGTGATTAAAATCGTGGAGGTGCAAGAGGCCAGAATTAGATGAGTGCAGATATCTGTGAAGTTGGAGGAAATTACAGAGATAGGAAGAGGTAAGGCCATGGAGGGGATTTGAAAACAAGGGATGAGAATTTTAAAATCGAGGCGTTGCTTAATCGGGAGCCAGTGTAGGTCAATGATGGTGATGGGTGAATGGGACTTGCTTTGAGTTAGGACACAGGAAGCAGATTTTTGGATGACCTCAAGTTTACAGAGGGTAGACCATGGGAGGCCAGCCAGAACTGCTTTAGATTAGTCAAGACTAATGGAAAAAAGGTACGGATGAGGGTTTCAGCAGCCAATGAGCTGAGGCAGGGCAGAGTTGAGCGATGTTACGGAGGTGGGAACAGGCAGTCTTAAGGGACATGGAAAAATTTATGGCACAGAAGGAGGCCATTTGGCCCATCGTGTCCTTGCCAGCCAAAAAAGAGTTATCCAGCCTGATCCCACCTTCCAGCTCTTGGTCCGTATCCCCTGTTATGCCAACTCAAATGCATATCCAGTGATGCAGATATGTGGTCAGAAGCTCATCTCAGGGTCAGTTATGATTGTTGTGAACAGTCTGGTTCAGCCTCAGACTACAGAAATAGTAGCATAGTGATAATGGCTGGAATTTTACTCTGCGTCCCTCCACCTCACCCCTAGGAGCGGGCTGTGACGTTCCCGTCGTCAACCTGCCCCCACTGCTATTTTACCAGTGGCAGGGGAGTTGGCAAACAGCCCACCTGCCCCAGGCCAGTTGAGGCCCTTAAATGGCCAATTACTTGCCATTTAAGGGCCTCCTGCCGCTGCCACTGGTAATATACCAGCAGCAGATGGGCACTTCGGCACCTGAGAAGGCCAACCATTGACATTGGTGGGGTCTCCAGTAATACCTGGCGGCCTCCTTGCAAGCTGATGGTGGGCGCTCCTGCTCGGACACCCTGTGCCCCACAAAGGCATCCCTAGCAGCATGGGCCACTCCCCCTAAAACAACCTCACCTGCCCTATATTCTGACACTCACTCCCCTTGCCAGGGCCCAGCCGATTTTCTCCAGTGAGGCCTGACCCCCACTCACCTGTTTTAAGTCGGCATCCATGCCCACTCCTCTCGCTAGGCGCAGTCCCATTAGCGGCCACCGCTCCCAGTGGTACTGCTGAGACTGAGGAGCTGCTGGCCCTCTAATTGGCCAGCAGCTCTTTAGAGGTAGAACTTACTGGAGGGGTGGAAATCCCAACCACTGTCAATTCAGGGACCACGTAAAATTACAGCATACGAACATACGAATTAGGAGCAGGAGTAGGCCACTCGGTCCTTCAACCCTGCTCTGCCATTCAATAAGTTCATGGCTGAACTGATTACTCCACATTTCCAACAACCCCGATAACTTTCCACCCCTTTGTTTATCAAGAATCTATCTACCTCTGCCTTAAAAATATTTGAAGACTCTGCTATACGAACATACGAATTAGGAGCAGGAATAGCATGGCTTCCAGGCCGGACGGAGGTGGGCTTCCCCCCTCCGCCCTCCTCGCACCCCCTGACATTTTTGCCAGTGGGCAGGGCTACTGCCGCAAGCTAAAATTCTGGCTAATGTTACTGGACTAATCCAGAGACCCAGACTAATGCACCAGAGCCATAAATTCAAATCCCACCACGGTAGCTGCGGAAATTTAAGTGCAATCAGTTTACTCTCAATCATCAGTAAAGTGACGGAATGTCTCATTGACAGTCCTGTAAAGCAGCAATTACTCAGCAACAACCTGCTCAACGATGCTTAGTTTGGGATCCATCATGGCTACTTGGCTCCAGATCTCATTACGGCCTTGGTCCATGGACAAAAAAGCTGAATGCTGGAAGAGAGGTGAGAGTGCTTTCACCGAGTGTGGCATCAAGGAGCCCTAGCAAAATTGAAACCAATGGGAATCTACTGGTTGGAGTCATACCTAGCACAAAAGAAGATGGTTGTGGTTGTTGGAGGTCAATGATCTCAGCCCCAGGACCTCACTGCATCTTCAGCTGCTTCATCAATGACTTACCCTCCAACATGAGGTCAGAAGTGGGAATGTTTGCTGATGCTTGCACAGTGTTCAGTACCATTCGTAATTCCTCAGATACCGAAGCAGTCCATGCCTGCATACAGCAAGACCTGGACAACATTCAGGTTTGGGCTGATAAGTAGCAAGTAATATTTGCCCCACACAAGTAGCAGGCAATGACCATCTCCGACAAGACAGAACCTAACCATCTCCCCTTGACGTTCAAGGGCATTACCATTGCTGAATCCCCAACATCATCATGGGCATTACCATTGACCAGAAACTGAACTAAACGAACCATATAAATACTGTGGCTACAACAGCAGGTCAGAGGGGAATTCTGCACTGAGTAACTCACTTCCTGACTCCCCAAAGCCTGTCCGTCATTCTCAAGACACAAGTCAGGAGGGTGATGGATACTCTCCACTTGCCTGGATTAGTGCAACTCCAACAACGCTCAAGAAGCTTGACACTATCCAAGACAAAGCAGCTCACTTGATCGGTACCCCATCCACCACTTTAAACATTCACTCCCTCCACCACCGATGCACAGTGGCAGCAGTGTGTACCATCTACATGGTGCACTGCAGCAACTCGCCAAGGCTCCTCTGACAGCACCCACCAAATGCGCGACTTTTACCACCTAGAAGGATAAGGGCAGCAGACTCAAGGAACACCACCACCTGCAAATTCCCCTCCAAGTCACACACTATCCTGACTTGGAAGTATATCGCCATTCCTTCACTGGCATTGGGTCAAAATCCTGGAACCTCCTTCCTCACAGCTCTGTAGGTGTACCTACACCATAAGGACTACAATGGTTGAAGGCGGTGGCTCATCATCATCTTCTTAAAAGCAGTAAATGCTGACCTTACCAGCGATGCTGATATCCCAAGAAAAAATAAAAAATAGGTTGCCAGGGAGCGGGATGGCTAGAGAACGGAGTTTGTAGTGGGAGCGAAGACAATGGCTTTGGTCTTCCCAATATTTAATTGGAGGAATTTTCTGCTCATCTAGCACTTGATGTCAGACAAGCAGTAGATCAATTTAGAGACAGTGAAGGGGTAGAAAGAGGTGGCAGTGAGCTAGAATTAGGTGTCGTCAGTGTACATGTGAAAACTGCTGTGTTTTTTGGATGATATTGCTGAGCGGCAGCGTGCAGATGAGAAATAGGAGGGGGCCGAGGATAGATACTTGGGCCTTGACAGCAGAAACTTATATAGCATTTTTAACATAAAATGTCCCAAGATGCCTCACAGGAGCATTATAAGACAATGTATGACACTAAGCCACATAAGGAGATTTTCGGTCAGATGACCAAAAGTTTGGTCAAAGAGGTAGGTTTTAAGGAGTGTCTTAAAGGAGGAAAGCAAGGTGGAGAAGTGTAGGGAGGGTTTTCCAGAGCTTGAGCCGAGGCAACTGAAGGCACGTCCACCAAAGGTGGAGCAATTAAAATCGAGGATGCACAAGAGGCCAGAATTAGAGAAGCGCAGATATCTCAGAGGGTTGTGGGGCTGGAGGAGATTACAGAAATAGGGAGTAGCGAGGCTATGGAGGGATTGGAAAACAAAAATAAGAATTTCAAAATCAAGACCTTGCTTGACCGGGAGCCAGTGTAGGTCAGCAAGCAAGTGGTTGATAGGGGAATGGGACTTGGTGCAAGTTAAGACACAGGCAGCAGAGTTTTGGATGACCTCAAGGTTACAGAGAGTAGAATGTGGGAGACTAGCCAGGAGTGCGTTGGAATAGTCAAGTCTGGAGATAATGAAGGCATGAATGAGGATTTCAGCAGCAGATGGGCTGAGCTTGGGGCAATGTTAGAGTTAAAAATACATGGTCTTAGTGATGGCACAAATATGAGGTTGGAAGCTCATCCCGGGGTCAAATGTGACACCAAGGTTGTGAACAGACTGACTTAATCTCAGACTATTGCCAGGGAGTGATGGAGTTGGTCACTAGGGAACAGAGTTTGAAGCAGGGACCGAAAACAATGGCTTCAGTCTTACCAATAATTAATTGGAGGAAATTTCTGCTCATCCAGTACTGGATATTGGATAAGCAGTCTGATAATTTAGCAACAGTGGAGGAGTCGAGAGAGGTGATGATGAGCTAGAGCTGGGTGTCATCAGCATACATATGAAAACTAACGCAGTCCTTTCAAATGATGCCACCAAGGGGCAGCATGTCGACGAGAAATAGGAGGGGGCTAAGGAGAGATCTTTGAGGGACACCAGAGGTCACGGTGCGGGAGCAGGAAGAGAAGTCATTGCAAATGATTTTGTGGCTACAACTAAATAGATAAGAATGGAACCAGGCTAGTGCAGTCCCACCCAGCTGGACAATGGCGGAGAGGCTTTGGAGGAGGATGGTGTGGTGAACCATGTGAAAGGCTGCAATCAGGTCAAGGAGGGAAAGTTTACATTTGTCACTGTGAGAAGGAAAACTTAAGCCAAGGTTTCTGCTCCTGACCACTAGTCATCGATGATTGTTGGAACTGCACATGAGTAACTGTCAGGTGAGGATAAGATCATATTAATTTTAAAAATTACCAAAAAATGTATTGATTTGCAAATAGTTAACTAATCCCATGGTATAAACAATGCTGTCTCTGGACTGTTGTGATCATGTTTATTTCACAATTGATCAATGCACTAATAACTGTTATTGGTCATGAAAAACTTCCTGTGCTGGTGGTTGAGACCGAGTACCTTTGACCACTTTAACTTTCTACCATGATCATCTGGATCAGTGTAAAGTCATAGCTAATTATATGTGACTGCTGGTCTACTTCTTACATCAATATCTTTAATCAGTTTACAATTGTTTTTATATCTGTAACTTTATTGTGTTTTTGTGTTTTAATCAGCTAGTTGTGACCTTTACTTGCTGATTATTTGCCTGTTTATTGACACTTACCAATGCATTTCTCAGCTAATACCAAATCGGGACCTTATAGTAACATCAGTTAATTAATTTTGGTCACTCAGCTGGTTAAAGCAGTTTAAGACTCTGAATACAGACATTGGTAAGACACAGAGGAATAAGGCAAAGATTCTTGACCATAGCTAATTACAAGGGGGCAGGTTCTTGATCATTTGAGGTGAGATGTATATATGTCTGATGGAGACAGTTTTCTGTGGGACAAGTGAGGGGAGGTTGTCTCATAAGACATTCTGGACAATTTTTCTTGTGGCTGGATCTAAAGCAGTATTAATGAAAGTCTGGGAGAACTCCCATTTTCCTCAGGTGTGGAGATGGACAAATAAAATCAATGAGGTCGTGCTCCCAAAGTTCCATTATGTATTCCTGGTGCATATAGCCTCTGTGCCAGATATTTACCCGCTGTGTGAAACGTAAAGATGATTTCGTAGTTATCAACAACTTCTGTCAAGTCAATAAAGTCAATACGAAAGCAAACCACTGCAGATGCTGGAAATCTGAAATAAAACAGAAAATGCTGGAAATATTAAGGTCATGAAGTATCTGTGGAGAGAGAAACAGAGTTAATGTTTCAGGTTGGTGACTTTTCATTGGGACTGGGAAAAATTAGAAATATAATAGGTTTTAAGCAAATGAAGTGTGGGGGAAGGTGAAAAAAAGAACAAAAGGGAGGTCTTCTCTTCCCATCTACATCCACAACTCTTCTGACGCCCTCTCACTTTAACAGTTTTCAATTTCCTGGCCCAAACCATCTCCTGTTCACCATGGACATCCGATCTGTCTACACCTCCATCCCCACCAGGATAGTCTGAAGGCTCAGCCAGGCCCATCCACCACCACCCTCTTCCGCCTGGCTGAACTTGTTCTCACATTGAACAACTTCTCCTTCAAATCCATTCAATTTCTCCAAATTAAAGGTATTGTTACGGGTACCTGCAAGGGTCCTAGCTATAATAAAAGCAAAATACTGCGGATGCTGGAAATCTGAAACAAAAACAAGAAATGCTGGAATCACTCAGCAGGTCTGGCAGCATCTGTGGAAAGAGAAGCAGAGTTAACGTTTCGGGTCAGTGACCCTTCTTCGGAACTGACAAATATTAGAAAAGTCACAGATTATAAACAAGTGAGGTGGGGGTGGGGCAAGAGATAACAAAGGAGAAGGTGCAGATTGGACCAGGCCACATAGCTGACCAAAAGGTCATGGAGAAAAGGCAAACAATATGTTAATGGTGTGTTGAAAGACAAAGCATTAGTACACATTAGGTGTGAATACACTGAATATTGAACAGCAGCAAGTGCAAACCTGAAGAAAAACAACCTGAAAAAAACAGTGGGTAAGCAAACTGAACAAACTAAGATGAAATGAAATAAATGCAAAAAAAGATTGTAAAAAATGTAAAAAGGAATGTAAAAAAAAGGAAGAAAAAATAACTAAAAATGAAAGTAAAATGGGGGGCTGTCATGCTCTGAAATTATTGAACTCAATGTTCAGTCCGGCAGGCTGTAGTGTACCTAATCGGTAGATGAGATGCTGTTCGTCGAGCTTGCGTTGATGTTCACTGGAACACTGCAGCAATCCCAGGACAGAGATGTGAGCATGAGAGCAGGGGGGAGTGTTGAAATGGCAAGCAACCGGAAGCTCAGGGTTCTGCTTGCGGACTGAGCGGAGATGTTCCGCAAAGCGGTCACCCAGTCTGCGCTTGGTCTCCCCAATGTAGAGAAGACCACACTGTGAGCAGCGAATACAGTATACTACATTGAAAGAAGTACAAGTAAATCGGTGCTTCACCTGGAACAGGTACTTAGTCCAAAACGGTAATCTACAAACTTTACAGGGTAGTTATAATGAGAAATTTTAATTATCCAAACATAGACAGAGAAAGTAATAGTGTAAAAGGTAGCGAGCAGCAAGTGTTCCTAGAGCGTGTTCAGGAAAACTACAGCAGTATGTTTCAAGTCCAACGAGAAGTAAATCGCTGCTTCACCTGAAAGGAGTGTTTGGGGCCTGGGATAGTGAGGAGAGAGGAGGTAAATGGGCAGGTATTACACCTCCTGCGATTGCAGGGAAAGGTGCCCTGGGACGGGGACGAGGTGGTGGGGGTAATGGAGGAGTGGCCCAGGGTGTCGCGGAGGGAACGATCCCTTCGGAATGCTGACAGGGGAAGGGAGGGGAAGATGCGACTGGTAGTGGCATCACGCTGGAGGTGGCGAAAATGGCGGAGAAGTGTCCTAGCTATGCCTGCCTTTTTGTGGGGTATGTCAAACATTCCTTGTTCCAGTCCTACATGGGCCCACTCCCTTGCCTCTTTTTCCAGGACATAGTGACTGTATCAGTGCCATTTCCTGCTCATGCCCTGAACAGGAAAATTTCATCAACTTCACTTCTAATTTCCACTCTTCTCTTACCGTCACATTTATTTTTGCATTTATTCTTTCATGGGATGTGGGCGGCACTGGCCAGGCCAGCATTTGTTTCCCATCCCTAATTGCCCTTGAGAAGGTGGTGGTGCGCCATCATCTTGAACTTCTGCAGTCCATCTGATGCAGGTACAGCCACAGTGCAGTTAGGGAAGGAGTTCCAGGATTTTGACCCAGCGACAGTGAAGGTACGGCGATATATTTCCAAGTCAGGATGGTGTGTGACTTGGAGGAGAACTTGCAGGTGGTGGTGGTGGTCCCATGTGTCTGCTGCCCTTGTCGTTCTAGGTGGTAGAGGTCGTGGGTTTGGAAGGTGCTGTCGAAGGAGCCTTGGTGCGTTGCTGCAGTGCATCTTGCAGATGGTACACATTGCTGCCGCTGTGCATCGGTGGTGGAGGGAGTGAATGTTCAAGGTGGTGGATGGGGTACCGATCAAGCGGGCTGCTTTGTCCTGGATGGTGTCGAACTTCCCAAGTGTTGTTGGGACCGCAGTCATCCAGGCAAGTGGAGAGTATTCCATCACACTTCTGACTTGTGCCTTGTAGATGGTGGACAGGCTTTGGGGAGTCAGGAGGTGAACTACTTGCTGCAGATTTCCCAGCATCTGACCTGCTTTTATACCCACAGTATTCAAGTGGCTGCTCCAGTTCAGTTTCTGGTCACTGGCAGCCCCCAGGATGTTGATAGGGTTCCGCGATGGTAATGCTGTTGAATGTCAGGGGGAGATTGTCATTGCCTGGTACTAGTGTGGTGAATGTTACTTGCCACTTATCAGCCCAAGCCTGAATGTTGTTCAGGACTTGCTGCATTTGAAGACGGACTGCTTCAGTATCTGAGGAGTTGCAAATGGTACTCAACATCGTACAATCATATGTGAACATCTCCAATTCTGACCTTATGATGGAGGGAAAGTCATTGATGAAGCAGCTGAAGATGGTTGGGCCTAGGACACTACCTTGAGGCACTCCTGCAACAATGTCCTGGGGCTGAGATGATTGGCCTCCAACAAGTACTTCCTTTCTGTTATGTCCAACCAGTGCTAGGGCTCCTTGATGCCATGCTTGGTCAAACGCCACCTTGATATCCAGGGCAATCTCTTTCACCTCACCTCTTGAGTTCATCTCTTTTGTCCATGCTTGGACCAAGGCTTTAATGAGGACAGGAGCCGAGTGACCTGACAGAACCCGAACTAAGCATCAGTGAGCAGGTTATTGCTGTTTAAGTAGCGCTTGATAGCACTGTCGATGACGCCTTTCATCACGTTGCTGATGATCGAGTGTAGACTAATTAGGGCGGTAATAGGCCAGATTGGATTTGTGCTGCTTTTTGTGGATAGGTCATACCTGGGCAATTTTGCACATTATCAGGTAGGTGGCAGTATTGTAGCTGTACTGGAACAGTTTTGCTCGGACTGCAGCTAGTTCTGCAGCACGTCTTCAGTACTGCAGCCAGGATGTTGTCAGGACCTGTAGCCTTTGCAGTATGCAGTGCCTTCAGCCGTTTATTAATATCAAGTGGAGTGAATCAGATTGGCTGAAGACTGGCATCTGTGATGCTGGGGACCTCAGGAGGATGCTGAGATGGATCAAACATTTGGCACATCTGGCTGAAGATGGTTGCAAGTGCTTCAGCCTTTTCTTTTGCACTGATGTGCTGGGCCCCCCCATCATTGAGCTTGGGGATAGTTATGGAGCCACCTCCTCCTGTTCGTTGTTCAATTGTCCACCACCATTCACGACTGGATGTGGCAGGACTGAAGAGATTTGATCTGATCTGTTAGTTGTGGCATCGCTTAGCTCTGTCTTTTGCATGCTGCTTCCACTGTTTGGCATGCAAGTAGTCCTGTGTTGTAGCTTCACCGGGTTGACATCTCATTTCAGGTATGCCTGGTGCTGTTCCTGGCATGCTCTCCTGCTCTCCTCATTGAACGAGGGTTGATCCCTAGCTTGATGGTAATGGTAGAGTGAGGGATATGCTGGGCCATGAGGTTATAGATTGTGTTTGAATACAATTGCTGCTGATGCTCCTCAACGCCTCATGGATGCCCAGTTTTGAGCTGTCAGATCTATTCTGAGTTTATCCCATTTAGCACGGTGGTAGTGCCACACAACACAATGGAGGGTATCCTCTGGGTGAAAACGGGACTTCCTTTCACAAGGATTGTGCGGTGGTCACTCCTACCAATATGGTCATGGACAATTGCATCTACAGCAGGTAGATTGGTGAGGTCTAGTAGATTTCACATGGTCCATCTCCAACTCTTTCCTTCTTTTCCTTGACTTCTTTGTCTCCATTTCTGGGGATAGGCTATCAACGAATATTCATTGAAACCCACAGACTCCCACACCTACCTCACTACACTTCTTCATACCTTGCTTCCTGTAGAGACCCCATTCCATTCACCCTGTTTCTCTGTCTTCATCGCATCTGATCTGATGGTGGAACCTTCCATACCAGTGCTTCTGATATGTCTTCCTACTTCCTCAAGCGAGGATTCTGTCCTCACTACCATCCCCCCCCCCCCCCCCACCCCACCACCACCATGGTTGACAGGACCCTCAATCGTTGCATTTCCCGCATTTCGGCTCTCACCTTTCTTCCTCCCTCCCTTCCAGAACCAGGATAGGATATCCCTTGTCCTCACCTTCCACCCCACCAGCCTGCATATTCAATGGATCATCCTCTGCCATGTCCGCCACCTCCAAACACATATTCCCTGCTCCCCTTTCAGCATTCCAAAGGGACTGTTCCGTCCAAGGCATCCTGGGCCTCTCTTCAATCATCCCGTCCCCTTCCCACAGCACCTTTCCATGCAAGCGCAGGAGCTGCAACACTTGCCTTTTCCCTCCTCTCTCTTCACCATCCAAGGCCCCAAACACTCCTTCCAGGTGAAACAGCGATTTATGTATACTTCCTTCAATTTGGTATACTGGTTTGCTGCTCACAATGTGGTCTGATCTGCATTGGGAATACCAAACGCAGGTTGGGTGAATGCTTTGCAGAACATCTCCATTCAGTCTGCAAACATGACACTGAACTTCCGGTTGCCCGTCATTTCAATTCTCCACCTTGCTCTGACGCTGACCTCTCTATTTGTGGTCTCCTGCAGTGTTCTAATGAAGCTCAATGTAAGCTGAAGAAACTGCACCTTTGGATGAGGCACTTTAAAGCCTTCCAGACTGAACACTTTCAGACCACAATGTCTGCCCCCCCCTTTAGTTTCCTTTCCTTTGCAGGTTTAAGATTTTAGTCTTGTTTTTCCCTTGTTTCTGCTTTCGGACAGCAGCTGTTCATCATTCTGCCATTCACGCCTCCTCTAGATACATCTTTTGTTTTGTTACTTATCCCATTACCACATCCTTTGGCCCTGCACTAACTCTTTTGTCATTTAATCTCTCCTGTCTTCCACCCTTCACAGACCTTCTCTTTAGTTCTTTTTCTACCCTTCCCCCTTTCACTTGCTTAAAACCTATTATATTTCTAACTTCTCCCAGTTCTGATGACAAGGTTTTTGATCTGAAACATTAACTCTGTTTCTCTCTGCACAGATGTTGCCTGACCTGCTGAGTATTTCCAGCATTTCCTGTTTTTATTTATTACTAATATAAAGTCAATAGTTGGTAGGGTTGGAAGGATAGGAGGAATTACCTTTCCTAAAGATTGGGAATTCATGATTAAATTCCCAACGAGAAGACGATATGGATTGGGAATGAGAGAGATTGATGAAACTGCAAAGAACACGTTCACTTCTCAGTTGTCTCTATTTCACCAGATCTGGGGGAAGGGAAATAATGACATATGAACCTTCCATATCAGCTAGATTGGAAAAGTAAAAGCTGCTGTTGAAAAATGAAAAAGGAGCAAATAATTCTTACAGGCTACCCCAGTTGGCGAACTAACAGGGTTACATTTTCTGCCCACTCATAGAAACTACAGTGCACAAGGACACCGTTGGGCCTATGTGGTGACAGTCCCTCAACAGGGTCTGTTCCTCTAATCCTATTTCCTATTGCTTTCCCCATATCCTTTTATGTTCTTGCATTTCAAAAACTGATCCAGTTCTTCTTTGAATAATGTTATTGTATCTGGCTCAATAGGCACCAAATTTGAATAACTGACAATATAAAAAAAGTTTATTTTAACTTCCTGTTTTATTCATCCAGAAATAATCCTTGTCATGCTAGGCCCCCACCTGCCAAGAATGAGGCACATTAATTTTGTCATGAACATTGATTTTAAACTGCTAATGGAGTGAAGAAAGGACTTGTTAAACAGATCAGCCATGGCTGGAAAATACACTTGCATATTAACAGATGGTGATTGGAAGGACAAAGGACCATTCCCTGACACATTCAACCCACAATGGACCTTGATCACCAGGTATTGTGTGTAAGAGGAGCATTCCAGAGACTGCTGTAATCCAAGACCTGGTTAGACTAGTTAGTCACATGACAACTGCTTGGCAACCTGGGTTTTTCTGAATTGTACAAACAGTTTGAACTCAGAGAGAAAGTCTGTTTGCTCCTAGACTGAGAAGATCTCTCCTCTCTGCTCCCATCTCTTTCTCACAAGCCTCTGAATCCACTGAAGACTTATGAACCCCAAGAGAGAAAAGTCTTCTACAGCGAACAAGGTTTAAGAAGAACAAGAAGGCCCCAACAAAAAGCAAGATCTACCTACAATCAAGTGAGCTCGAAGACCCGTAACAACAACTTTTCCGATATTGCCGCAAACTTTTCCACTTTATTTTTTCCGTTTTCTGTCTCTATTTACATGTGTGTATCACGTATGCATGCTAGTGTGGGTGTGTCGTGTATCCGTAAGCGTCAACCGAATTAGAGTTTAAGTTTCATACATTTCAACTTTTTTTCTTTAAACCTAAGAAAGCCTGTTTGTGCTTTTTCTTTGCCTTATAATTGGAAAGCGGTGAACTAGGATTCACCAAGAGGGAGCTAAAAACAGTGTGTTTAAAATTAAACCCAGTTACGGTAAGACCAGGTGAAGGCCGAAAGGGAACCCTAGACCTCTTTTTTACCTGGTCGTAACATCCTAAGTCTATGCCCCACTGTTCCCAATGCACCAACCAATGGGTACAATTTTTCACTATTGCATGTCTTGGAACAATTCAGATTCATCAACTCGTCTGTTTTCCTCTCTTAACTTTCCCTGTTTTTTCCTAAACTAATTTCACGGCTATAAATTCTAACTCTCAGTATTATTCTGGCAAATATTTTCTGGACTCTTTCCATTGCTGTAAGATCCTTGCTATAAAAGGATGCACACAATAATGACTGAAGCAATGCCTTGTAAATATTTAAGACCACTTCATTGCTTTTATTTCACTTTTTCCCCATAATGAGCGGTTTCTCTTCCCCTACATTGAACGGCATCTGCCACCACTCTGCCAACCTGCTTATATCCTCCTGCATTCTTCCTTACAGTTTACCATGCTTCCTAATTTGCTATCATTTAATATTATTTCTCTTCTACCTATGTCAGAATTATTTCCGTAAATCAAAAGTCTAAAGAGGTCGCAGCACAAATCTCTGGGGCACAGAGATTTGGAGTCATACCTTACGCAAAGGAGGATGATTGTGGTTTTTTTTAAACATTTTTAACATATTTAACATTTTTTGTTGGAGGTCAATCATCTCAGCTCCAGGACATCACTGCAGGAGTTCCTCAGGGTCGTGTCTTAGACCCAACCATCTTCAGCTGCTTCATCAATGACCTTCCTTCAATCATAAGGTCAGAAGTGGGGATGTTCGCTGATGATTGCACAATGTTCAGCACCATTCGCGACTCCTCAGATACTGAAGCTGTCCATGTAGAAATGCAGCAAGACCGGGACAATATCCAGGCTTGGGCTGATAAGTGGCAAGTAACATTTGCGCCACACAAGTGCCAGGCAATGACCATCTCGAACAAGAGAGAATCTAACCATCTCCCCTTGACATTCAATGGCATTACCATCGCTGAATCCTCCACTATCAACATCCTAGGGGCTACCATTGACCAGAAACTGAACTGGAGTAGCCATATAAATAGCGTGGCTACAAGAGCAGGTCAGAGGCTAGGATTCCTGCAGTGAGTAACTCACCTCCTGACTCCCCAACGCCTGTCCACCATCTACAAGGCACAAGTCAGGAGTGTGATGGAATACTCTCAACTTGCCTAGACGGGTGCAGCTCCAACAACACTCAAGAAGCCCGACACCATCCAGGACAAAGCAGCCCGCTTAATTGGCAGCCCATTCACAAACATTCACTCCCTCCACCACCGACGCACAGTGGTAGCAGTGTGTACCATCTACAAGATGCACTGCAGCAATGCACCAAGGCTCCTTAGACAGAATCTTCCAAACCTGCAACCTCTACAAACTAGTAGATCAAGGGCAGCAAATGCATTGGAACACCACCACCTGCAAGTTCCTCTTCAAGTCACACACCATCCTGACTTGGAACTATCTCACCGTTCCTTCACTGTCGCTGGTTCAAAATCCTGGAACTCCCTTCCTAACAGAATAGTGGGTGTAACTACCTCACATGTACTGCAGCGGTTCAAGAAGGCAGCTCACCACCACCTTCTCAAGGGCAATTAGGGATGGGCAATAAATGCTGGCCTAGCCAGCAACGCCCACATCCCATGAATTACTAAAAAAAAACACAGCTACCTAAATCTCACCAGTATCCCTATTCTTGGCTTTCTGTCCCTTAGTCGTCCGTCAGTTCATACCTGTAATTCTCTGGTGGCTCCTTTCTTTTCTCTTTATGAACAGGGTTCAACATTTGGCATCATGTAATCCAGTTCTTTGGCACAATTCCCAATTTCAAAGGTTTTTGCTGATTTATGCCTCCATTATCTCCTCTCCAGCCTCCTTTATTATTCTGGGATGCACACCATATTAGTCTGGTGACTTTTCTACTTTTAGTCTCATTGGCTTTTTCATATGACTGAAACTCCTCGGTTGAAGGATAACAGAACAGGAGGATTTCCACACAGGGTTTGGGATGGATCTCTGATCTTCCTGATTTCTTATGCGACCCATGCTTCCCCTAACATTCGCAACCAACTTTGGGACGGTGGGGTGTAGTTTTGAATAGTTTGCAGACTCTCCTGGGAATTCTGGGCAGCAAACCCTAGTTAGGCCCCTTGAAAGCCACACCTGCTAAGAGGAGGTATGGGTTCCAGACTAGGCCTTGGAAAGACCCAATCAGAAGTAGTCAAGGTATCAATTGTACATTTTTAAGTATCCATCTTCTACTTGTGTACATACAAAAGCAAACTTTTTTCCTTTATTTTGATTGCCAGTATTACATCATATTTCCTTTACGGTTCCTAACATTTCTTTTTGCTTCCTTTTTATATACTTTTTATATTTCTCATCACTTTTTTCTGTATTACCCCCCCTATTATAAGCCTTTTTTTTAATCTAACCTCTCTGTTTTTCCAATGAATCCAGCTTTTGACACATGCTGTTTATAGATACATAGAATGGTTACGCACAGAAGGAGACCATTTGGCCCATTATGTCTGTGCTGGCTCTTTGAAGGAGCAATTCAGTTAGTGACAGTCCGCTGCCTTCTTCCCATAACCCTGCACACTCTTCATTTTCAGATAATAATCCAATTCCCACTTAAATGCCTCAATTGAACCTGCATCCACCACGATCCCAAGCAGTGCATTCCAGATCCTCACCACTCGCTGCGTGAAAAAGTTCTTCCTCATCTCGCCATTGCTTCTTTTTCCAATTACCTTAAATCTGTGCCCTCTGGTTCTCAATCCTTCCATCATGGGAACAGTTTCTCTCTACTCAGTTCAGACCCCTCATGGCTTTGAATACTTCTATCAAATCTCCTCTCAACCTTCTCTTCCCAAAGAAAACAGCCCCAACTTCTCCAATCTACATAGTTGAAGTTCCTCATCTCTGGAACCATTCTCATGAATTGTTCTGCACCCTCTCGAACGCCTTCACCTCCTTCCTAAAGTGTGGTGCCCAGAACTGGACATAGTACTCCAGTTGAAGCTGAACCAATGTTTTATACAAGTTTAACATAACTTCTTTACTTTTGTACTCTATGCCCTCATTAATAAAGCTTAGGATGTTGTATGCTTTATTAACCACTCTCTCAACTTGACCTGCCACCTTTAATGATTTACGCACATACACACCCAGGTCCCTCTGCTCCTGCACCCCCTTTAGAATTGTACCCTTTACTTTATATTGTCTCTCTGCATTCTTTCTACCAAAATGAATCATTTCACACTTCTCTGCATTAAATTTCATCTGCCACTTGTCCGCCTATTCCAGCGACCTGTCTATGTCCTTTTGAAGTTCTACACTATCCTCCTCACAGTTCACAGTACTTGCAAGTTTTGTATTGTTCGCAAACTTTTAAATTGTGCCCTGTACCCCAAGATCTAGGTCATTAATATATATCGGAAAGAGCAGGGGTCCTAACACCGACCCCTGGAGAACACCACTATAAACCTTGCTCCAGTCCAAAAAAAAATTAACCACTACTCTGTTTCCTGTCATTTAGCCAAATTTGTATCCATGCTGCGACTGTCCCTTTTATTACATAAGCTCTAACTTCGCTGACAAACCTATAATGTGGCACTTTATCAATGCCTTTTGGAAGTCCATGTACACCACATCAACAGGATTTCCCACATCAACCCTCTCAGTTACCTCATCAAAAAACTCAAGCAAGTTAGTTAAACACGTTTAATAAATCCGCTGGCTTTTCGTAATTAACCCACATTTGTCCACGTGACTATTAATTTTGTCCCGAATTATTGTTTTCTAAACGCTTCCCCACCAGAGGTTAAACTGACTGGCTTGTAGTTGCTGGGCCTATCCTTACATGCTTTTTTGAGCAAGGGTGTTACACTTGCAATTCTGCAGTCCTCTGGTACCACCTCTGAAAGAATTTAGTTTTTACTTTATTCATCTCATAATTAAATAACTCCCACTATTCGTTTGCTGTTTGATCTACCATGTTTTCCAATCAATGAACCTAGGCTATGTTCTCTTCCAACTCCCTGAAATTAGCTCATTTCCAGTCCAATATTCTTATCTTGGACTCCATTTTCCTTAATTAGGTTCACTTTAAAAATAAACAAAATTATCAGTTTAGGTTATTTCTCCAGTGTGGTAGCTTCAGCTAGTTTACCTGTTTTTCTTTTATCCCAAGAGTCAGATCTAGCACTGCACCTTTCACCTTTCCAGGTTGGATGTGCAACATAGTGATTCAGGAAGCCATGATGGATCCATTCTGGAAATCGTTCCCATTTTGATGACAACTTTTATCCCAGATCATTAAAGTCCTCGCTATTATTCCTCTGCCACTGTTCCAAAGCTCTCTAAATTTTATAAAGTTTCATGCTTAATTATTTTTCTACTATCTGGGGATCTATAATGTATACCAACATCGTATTGATTTCCTTGTGATTTCTTAACTTAACCAAGACAAAGTCTGAACACCATCAGTAAAAACTTACCTTCCTGTGGTTGTAACCATAATGATACCTCTCCTCTCTTTTCTCTCCATCCATTTGTTGTCAGTGGGTTGAAAAACCAGCCCAAAATGTCAAACAAGATGGAATTGGTTTAAAGAGTGTAATTTGTTTCAGATGTGAGACAGTGGGATCAATAACCCAGTGGTAGGGAAACAAATACAATGTACGAGATGGGATTAAAGTGAACAAAAGATTTAAGAAATATGCTGAATTATCAAACTGGACATGGGATTGATGAGTTTCTCAATATCATTAATGACAGATAAAGGGCTCAGACATAATGCTGGCCTGATTAGTAGAGAAGGTGAAGCACAACTGGGTACTGCCTGTGTGGAGTTTGCAAGTTCTCCCTGTGTCTGCGTGGGTTTTCTCCGGGTGCTCCGGTTTCCTCCCACAGCCAAAGACTTGCAGGTTGATAGGTAAATTGGCCATTATAAATTGCCCCTAGTATAGGTAGGTGGTAGGGGAATATAGGGACAGGTGGGGATGTGGTAGGAATATGGGATTAGTGTAGGATTAGTATAAATGGATGGTTGATGGTCGGCACAGACTTGGTGGGCCGAAGGGCCTGTTTCAGTGCTGTGTCTCTAAATAAAATAAACAACAATTGTTCATTGTGAACATTGAGAATGGTGATTTCAGCTATGAGAAAGAGCTGATAGATTCATTTTTGTTTGAAAAAAGTAGTAGGCTCTTTAAGTTAGTAGACAGAGATCGCAGATGAATTGAGTGAGGTGAGGAAAAGATCATTTTAGCTATAAGGTGATCAAATTCAAATGATTCAGGAAATCATTTTTACATCGCTGGTATATATCTGACAGAAAATACACAGTTTCCCCTCTATCAATAGTTTTTGAAAATTCAAATGGCATGACTTGCTTTGTTTTGGCAGTAGCAGAAAAATACTTTTATCCAAGACTTTTCAACTACCACTGGATTCACCACCTTGAGTTTTGGACCACCAAAGCCACTTTATTTTGCCTGACATCAAGATGTCAGCAACAAAACTGCCCAACGAAAATGCTGAATTGAAACAAAGATCTGTAATGACATCAATGCGCAGGCACAGAAAATGGGGCTGCATATTGCCATTCAGTGCGGCTAGTGGCCAAATAAATGTAGGAGTTCTTTTGGGCCTCCTTATCTCGAGAGACAATGGATACGCGCCTGGAGAGTATGGTGCAAGAAAGTCAGCTTGGCATCTCTCTTCCAAAACCAGAACAGCAAGCAGCAGGGATATCAGAATGAACATCATCACGTGCACTTCCTTTACATCATGAAGCTGAAAGAGAAAGAGTCAGAGAGATGAAACTTGGGATTTAGTTAGCAACAAACAAGCAATAAGGATAAGGTCTGGAGATGAAAATGTGAATGAAAAGAAGTTTGCATATGCATAGCACCTGTCACATCCTAAAGCGCAGTAGCTAATTGGCACACAGGAAGATCCTGAAAATAACAAATTAGAGAGATAACCAACTAACCTAACCTATTTTTGTGGTGTTGGTTGAAGGACAAATGTTGGCCAGGACACCAATAGAGCTTCCCTTCTTCATATGGTGCTGTGGGATGATTTGCTTCCGCCTGAACAGGCAGATGGGGTTTGGTTTACCATCTCATCTGAAAGACAAGACCTCCAACAGTGCAGCACTCCCTCAATATGCTGCTAAAGGTCGGCCTAGATTTATATGCTGAAGTCTCGACCCATAATTTTATGACTCAGGCAAGAGTGCTACGACTGAGCCAAGATAGGATAAATGACAAGAAGAGGAAGCATTGGATGCAGCGGTTACATTTCATTTGTGAAGCAGGGGCTACAGTGGGCACCTTCATGGTGCGCTTATATATTGGTCAGAATGTTGATAGAAAGAAGGAAAAGAGACTGTTAGATTCCCCTAAAACACTCTTGTTAATGTAACACATCATTTTCGAATACACTTTTGACGTGAGATGGGCTTTGGTCCCGTTGTGGGGTGATGGTGCGCAAAATAAGCACATATAAATGATGAGAAATCTGCTAAAAGTAATCAAATTGAAATTGCATTTCTCATTCTACACCAGTGGGCAACATTTAAAAAAACAATTCAAAATGTTCAACAAAAATACATTCCATTAAAAAAACAAAAACTCAGCAAGAAAGATCCTTCCGTGGCTTACTAAAGAAGTTAAGGATAGTAATACATATGAACATACGAATTAGGAGCAGAAGTAGGCCATTCGGCCCCTCTAGCCTGATTCAATAAGATCATGGCTGATCTTTTTGTGTTTTGAATTCCATACTCCCATATACACCTGATAATCCTTGATCCCCTTGCCTAAAAAGAATCTATCTACCACCGCCTTAAAATTATTCAATGACTCTGCCTCCGCCACCTTCTGAGGCAGAGAGTTCCAAAGTCTCAGAACCCACTGAGAGAAAAACGTTCTCTTCATCTCTGTCCTAAAAGGGCAACCCCTAATTTTAAAACAGTGCCCCCTAGTTCTGGACTCCCCCACAAGAGGAAACATCCTTTCCACACCTTGTCAAGACCGTTCAGGATCTTATATACTTCGATCAAGTCTCCCCTCACTCTCTGAACCGCCTCCAATGCATTTACATCCTTCCTTAAATAAGGAAACCAAAACTGCACACAGTATTCAAGATGTCATCTCACCAATGCCCTGTATAACTGAAGCACAACATCCTTACTTTTATTTTCAATTCCTCTTGTAATAAAGGATAGCATTCCATTAGCCTTCTTTATGGCTTGTGTACTTGCATACTAACTTTTTGTGACTCATGCACTAGAACACCTGGATCCCTCAGAGTTCTGCAGTTGTTCTCTGTTTAAGTAATACTCTGCTTTTTTATTCTTCCTGCCAAAGTGAACATCTTCACATTTTCCCACTTTATACTCAATCTGCCAGATTTTTGCCCATTCACTCAACCTATCTATATCAAGTCTGCAAGCTCCTTATGTCCTCTTCATAACATGCTTTCCTACCTATCTTTGTGTCATCTGCAAATTTAGCTACCATGCCATCGCTCCCCCCATCTAAGTCATTGATATAAATTGTAAAAAGTTGAGGCCCCAGCATAGATCCCTGCGGAACTCCAGTTGTCACATCCTGCCAATCAGAAAAGCACCCATTTATGCATCCTCTCTGTTTACTGCCAACCAACCAATCTTCTATCCATGCTAATATGTTACCCACTACACCATGAGCTCCTGCTTTGTGCAATATCCTTTCATGTGGCACCTTGTCAAATGCCTTCTGGAAATCCAAGTACAGTATGTCAACGGGTTCTCCTTTATCCATGGCACATATTACTCCTTCAAAGAACTCCAATAAATTTGTTAAACATGATCTCCCTTTCACAAAGCCATGCTGACTATTCCCGATTACCTTGAGTTTTCTAAGTGCCCAGCTATAATCTCCTTAATGATCAATTCTAACACCTTCCCCACGACAGACGTCAAGCTAACTGGCCTATAGTTACCTGTTTTCTGCCTCCCCCACCCCCCACGCCCCCTTCTTGAAAGAGGGGTTATATTTGCTATTTCCTAGTCTGATGGAACCTTTCCAGAATCTAGCGAATTTTGAAAAATTTACACCAACACATCTACTACCTCATTAGCCACCTCTTTTAAGACTCTAGGATGAAGCCCATCAGGATCTGGGGACTTGTCAGCCCGCAGCTCCATCAGTTTGGTCAGTACCGCTTCCGTGGTGAATTTAATTTCACCAAGTTCCTCTCTTCCTTCCACCTCCTGATTTACAACTATTACTGGAATGTTTTTTGTATCCTCTGTAGTGAAGAAAGAAGCAAAATATTTGTTCATTTCAACCGCCATTTCCTTATTAACTGCTATGAACTCCCCATTTTCACTCTCTAGAAGACCAACACTCACTTTACTTACTCTTTTCCTTGTTAAACTCTTGTTATCTGTTTTTACATTTCTAGCTAGCCTTCCTCTCATACTCTGATTTCTTTCTCCTGATTAACCTTTTAGTCATTCTCTGCCATTCTTTATATTCTGACTAATCATAGAAAAATTATGGCACAGAAGGAGGCCATTTAGCCCATCGTTTCTGTGGCTGCCAAAAAATCTAGCTGCCCAATCTAATCCCACCTTCCAACACCTGGTCCGTAGCCTTGCAGATAACAGCACTTTAGGTGCATGTCCAAGTATGCTTTCTTTAACTTTTTTAGTTAACCATGGATGGTGGGTCCTCCCCTTAGAATTTTTCTGTATAGTAGGAATATACTTATCCTGAGTATTCTGAAATATCCCCTTGAATGTTTGCCACTGCTTCTCTATTGATCTATCTCCTAGCCTAGTAACCCAGTTCACTTCAGCCAGCTCAACTTTCATGCCCACATTGTTGCCCTTATTCAAGTTTAAAGTATTAGTCTTAGACTCACTCTTCTCTCTTTCAAACTGGATGTAAAATTCCATCATATTGTGGTTGCTGCTACCTAGAGGTGCCTTTACGCTGAGGTTATTAATTAATCCTGTCACATTACACAATACCAAGTCTAATATAAACTGCTGTCTGGTTGGTTCCAAAACGTGCTGCTTTAAGAAACTATCTCAAACGCATTCTATGAACTCCTTATCGAGGTTACTATTGCCAGTCTGATTTTTCCAGTTTATATATAGATTAAAATCACCCATAATTATTGCCGTCCCTTTATCACAAACACCCAATATTTCTTCTTGTAAACTTTGTCCTACATTATGATTACTGTTGGGGGGCTTGTAGACCATTCCCACTAGTGACTTCTTTCCCCTACTATTCCTCATATCTACCCAAACCGATTCTACATCCTGATCTCCTGAACCAAGGTTATCTCTAATTATTGTACCAATGCCATCCTTGATTAAGAGTGCTACCCCTCCACCTTTACCTAGCTTCCTATTCTTCTTGAATGTCACATACTGTTATATTAGATTTTAAAAAAGGCTTATAATGTGGCAAAGAATAGTAGTAAGCCTGAGGATTGGGAGTGTTTTAGAAACTTGCAGAGGGCTACCAAAAAGTTGATAAATAGGGAAAAAATAGAATGTGAAAGTAAACTAGCCAGGAATATAAAAACAGACTATAAGAGCTTTTACAAGTATATAAAAAGGAGAGAGCTAAAGTAAATGTTTGTCCCTTAGAGACAGAGACAAGAGAAATAATCATGGTGAATAAGGAAGTGGCAGAGATATTGAGCAAATATTTTGTATCTGTCTTCACAGCAGAAGACACAAATTTCATGCCAGCAACAGAGAGTAAGCAAGGGGCTAATAAGAGTAAGCAACTTAAGGTAATTGCAATCAGCAGAGGAAAAGTATTGGAGAAATTTAAGGGACTAAAATCCGACAAATCCCTAGGACCTGATGGCCTACATCCTAGGGTTCTAAACAAGGTAGCTGCAGAAATATTGGATGCGCTGGTTATGATTTTCCAAAATTCCCTAGATTCTAGAATGGTCCCAGCGAATTGGAAGTCAACAAACGTAACATCACTATTCAAGAAAAGAGGGAGAGAGAAAACAGTGAGCTACAGACTAGTTAGCCTGACATCAGTCACCAGGAAAATGCTGGAATCTATTATTAAGGAAGTCTGAACAATGCACTTAGAAAATCATAGTATGATCAGACAAAGTCATCATGGTTTACGCAAGGGTTTTATGAGGACGTAACTTGTAGGGTAGATAAAGGGGAACCAGTAGATGTGGTATACATGGCTTTCCAAAAGACATTCAATGAGATGCCAAACGAAAGGTTAAAACGCAAGATGAGGGCTCATGAAGTTATGGGTAATATATTAGCATGGATGGGGGATTGGTTAATGGACAGAAAGCAGAGAGTAGGGCTTAAACGGGCTGTGACCAGTGGAGTTACTGTAAAGAACAGTGCTGGGGCCTCAGCTGTTTACAGTCTATATTAATAACTTAGACAATGAGACAAAGAGCAATGTATTTAAGTTTTCTAACAATACAAAGCTAGGTGGGAACGTAAGCTGTGAGAAGGACACAAAGAGGCTGCAAAGAGATATAGGCAGGCTAAGTGAGTGGCAACAAGATGGCAGATGGAATATAAAGTGGGGAAGTGTGAGGTTATTCACTTTGGTGGTAAGAATAGAAAAGCAGAATATTTTTTAAAAGGCTGCTGCCAGGGTGGCTAACTGGAGGGTCATCCCCAGTTTCCTGCCTTTCTCTGGTGTTCTGTGCTCTCTTTTGCAAGGAAGGAAAGATGGGAGCTGTAAGTTTGAGCTGTAGAATGTTTTGAGAGGATAGAAGGACAACATTTGTGGCAGGTCACTGTGATGGGATGGGTGTGACATTGCTGTTACGGACAAATGGTAAGGGTGTGGGTGGTCCCCACTGTAAATGTTGATGTTCAGAGGGACTTGGGTGTATTCATACAAGGAACACAGAAAGTTAGCATGCAGGTGCAGCAAGCAATTAGGAAGGCAAATGGCATATGTTGGCCTTTATTACAAGGGGATTGGAGTACAAGAATAAGGAAGTCTTGCTACAATTGTACAGGGATTGTGGTGAGACCACACCTGGAGTGCTAGGTTGAATTTAGTGAGCCCACTGTAAGTCCTGGCGGCAGACCCGGAAATGGGCGCCATTCTCACTAGTCACGTGGGTGGCCGTGCATAATGGAGGTGCAGGGCCCGTCCAACCACATGGCGGGGCGGAATTCGCGAAGCTGAATACAGCGCCACCTGACACCAGAGCAGGTGCTGACACCATATTTAAACACCTGCCATCCCTGCTTGCATTGCTTCCTTGCACTCTTTTGCTGCTAGCTCTTTAAAACTGAGACCCCTGTTGTAGTGACTCTGGATCCCCAACCACCACCCACGCCCCCCACCCCCCACCCGACCCTACAGGTTGGCAGATCCATGTTACAGGGTGGCCCCATGGTTTTGCAGCCTTCCTTGAGATTCTCCTACAGGCTGAAAGGAAACAATGGGAGGTCTTCTTCCCCAGTGATGTCAAGAAGAGATCGCTCTGCCTGACCAAACAAGCCTGGATGGAGACTGCTGAGAAGATCAGCAGCCATGAGGTCACCCTTCATAACTCGGTACAGTGCCGCAAGTGGGTCAACAACCTCCTGCCAAGGTGAGTGTTCCACACCTCTCTCCTTTTTAGTATTTGCAGGTGGCTACGCAGGAGGAAGCAGGTCTTGGGGAGGGAGGCACTACAACGGCGATGGCAGAGGGGATTAGACATCACCTCATCCTGGCAGATGCACGGCTGCATCTCAGCCACAGGCCACCTTCCACAGGCTATCTTCTTTCACAACTCACCTCCGTTAACTCCCCTGAGAGCGGGGGGCATCATCAGCTATATGTGAAATCCCAGGAGGGGATGAAGGGCTGACACTACCAGAACTGTCATGTTGATCTCTCTGTGAAGTATGACTATCTCCCTTTATCCACTTGCAGGACAAGAGGGCCCATAACAGGAGGGAGGCAGCCCGGACTGGCAGAGGCATCCCAAATCATCAACCTCTCTCCACAGCAGAGGTGGTGGCATTAGAATTGGTGGGGACCCAGGGCGGCTGCTGCATATCAGATGGAGAGACTGGAGTCTCCACGCAACTGAGTGATAACTGGCTTCCATCGTCATGCAGTTCACTCTAGAGACACACATTATGTATGGTTGGCATGACGTGATCTACACAGCCTAACCCACACTTGTTTGTGTTCTTTCATGTAGGGCAGCCGCAGGAGACTCAACCAGAAAAGGGATAGCCGTCAACCTTTGAGGAGGAGAAGTACTCAGAGGATGCACTGTCCCATGACTCTCTTGCACCTTTCACCAGCACAGATACTTTCACCTCAGTGGGTTTCCGCTCGGCTGTAGACTCAGGGTCACAAGCTGGTGAGAGCACTGTACAGGTACCCGAGCAACTGGCTGAGGCTGAGACAGCCGAGGCCTCTGACAGTCGGAGGACTGTGGGTGGCTAGGGCATGCTGAGCCCCAGGCGGATGATGAGCCTCTGGTGTCGATAGCACAGAGAATGCTGGAGCTGCAGAAAGAGGTAAGGCAACATCTGGCGGAGATGCCCGAGACAATGTGCAGCCACGAGCAGACGATGGAGGAGTCCATCCATGGCATGAGTGTTGCCATATCTTGGGCATGTGAGCGCATGGCTTCCTCCATCGAGAGGTTGGTGACCCTCATGGAGAGACAGATTCCACAAATGTGCACAGACCTGCACACCATCACCTTGGCCATGAGCTCAATGCAGCAGTGGCAACGCGAGAGAAGGACATGGTGCCTGGAGTCTTCTCCAGCTCCTCGTCCTTCTCTGGTGAGCAGGGAGGTTCAAGTGAGCCTTGAAAGGGAGAAGGAGAGGCTGGTCTCCACAGCTGGGGGCTCCCATCAGGGTTCGCCGAGTGTGGACACCAGCTCCTCAGCCCCTCTGCCAGTGAGCCCAGCTCCAGTGCAGCAAACCCTCAGGCAGCCGGGACTTTTAGGCATCAGGCAGCCAGAGGACAGCTGCTGAAGTCATCACAAGCCAAGGGGCAGTGTGATCGGCAGCCTGCCTCCAGCCCAGCTGCTAGCGATGGGTTCATACCTCATAGAAGCACTCATAAACATATAAAGAAAACCACCGAGAGACACTTGGGGGTTCACAGGACATGTGCTACATTATATAAAGTTCTTTTGTTTAAGCAATTAACCTTCATTGTATAAAAGTGATTATTCCATTGTGCCTTAAATGTGAGCTGCTGACTTTGCCCTTCCCCCTTAGTGGATGCCAAGGTAATCACAGCCCTCATTTGAATATGATCTCCCATGGGCACTAGCACATGGGTCAGCTGGGGTGCTAGGCACCGAACACAAATAGAAAGGAGGTGACAGACTGCATACATTGAGGTAAGTTTTTATTGGCTTTTCTGTGAGTGGACATTAGGGTGGCTGGAAGTGGGTAAGTATGAGACTGTGTCTTGCCTCCTTGGCCCGTCGCTCAATCTACCTGGCCTCTGTTGCAAGGGTTTCAACATCCAGTGCTGCTTGCTCATCACCATCCTCTGTGTTTCTCATAGTCAGTGGAGTAGTGTAGCTCAATCATGTCATCATCATGCAAGGCCTCTCCCTCTGCAGTGCTATATTGTGCAGAACACAGCAGACTAGAACGATATGTGAAACCCTCACTGGGGCATACTGCAGGGCTCTGCTGGATTGATCTAGGCAGCGGAATCCCATCGTCAGTAGCCCAATGGCCTCCTCGATAGTTGCTCAGTTGGAGCCGTGGCAACTGTTGTACCTCTCCTCCCCTGCATTGCGAGGTTCCTCACAGACGTCAGTAGCTAAGTCTTCAATGGAATGATCCACACGTGTAAAATTTCAGTGCCACTGTGATTTTCAGGGTCACGAGCATAGGGTGACTTCCAAATCCCATAGCTCGCAACTCATCCTGCAGCAGGGCACATAAGTTGGTGACGGCCTCCCTGGAGAGGCGTAGTCTTCCCTGACAATGCTGCTCATGGCCGGCTGCTGCTGCTTTCATCGTGGAGCTTCACGGCAGGCACGGCTGCCTCCTGGCCCTCCCACCATCACAGGCGCCGCATCATGCCACAGGGGTCTAAAAAGACAGAGTGTATGAGACCCATGCCAGGTGACCAGTGGGCCTGCAGAATGTTGTTGATGCAAAGACAACCCTGCCTTGGCAACTGAAGTTTTGCTGCTTCTCCCAGCAGACTCCCTGATGGTCCTCGATGCATACCCTTTCTGATAGCCGCCCCTCTTATCCAGCAGTATGGGCAACCAAACATTTCACCCAACAGTCACCCGATACAGCTACCCAAACCCAAGCCGCGCCCCCCCCCCCACCCCCTGCAGAGCACCCGAGAACCTGAACCGCCTTGCAGAGTACCCGAGAGGCCTCCACATCTCCCTCTTCCCCTATGCAGTGCTGGAAATGGCTGCTGACCCATCGTGGCACTGAGGCTTTGCCTCGTTGCCGTCAGCTTTTATCGATCAGGAATCCGAAGGCCCGTGAGGGCCGCCCACTTAATCCCAAGCCCCATTGAATCGCAATGAATTAGATGCCAATGGATTAAGAGTAAGTGCTCAGCAATTTAAAATACATTCCCGTTGTATCGAGGTGGCCATTCCGCCTTGGTGCTTTTCAGCTGCTGACTAAATCTGGAACCACCTTTGCAACACCAGATTTCTGGGTGGACACATCCAACACAATTCTCCGTTCCCCCCACGCCACCATTCCAACTCCAAATGGCTGCACTAAATTCAGCCCACTGTGTGCATGATTTTAGCCTCCATATTTAAGGGAGGATCTACTTGCAATGGAGGCACTACAGCAAAGGTTCACTAGATTAGTTCCTGGGATGAGAGGGTTGTCGTATGATGAGTGACTAGGTAAATTGGGTCTATACTGTCTGGAGATTAGAAGAATGAAAGATGATCTCATTGAAACAAACAAGATTCTGAAGGGGCTTGACAGGATAGACATTGAGAGGTTGTTTCCGCTGGCTGGGGAATCTAGTACAGGGGGCCCAGTTTCAGGATAAGGGACCAATCATTTAAGACTGAAATGAGGAGAAATTTCTTCACTCAAAGGATTGTGAATCTTTGGAAATCTTTACCAGAGAGGGTAGTGGATGCTCCATCGTTGAATATATTTAAGGCTGAGATAGATTTTTGGTCTCTCAGTGAATAAGAATACGGGGAGCGGACGGGAAAATGGAGTTGAGGTCAAGGGTCAGCCATGATGGTATTGAATGGCAGAGCGGCTCAAGGGGCAGTATGGTCTACTCCTGCTCCTATTTCTTATGTTCTTTTTATTATTGAGAAAACAAAGTGGCCAGGCCAAGACCGACAGTAAAAAGTACCACCAAGGGGAAAAAATGAAGTAAATCGAGTCAGTGGACATCGAACTTGGGTTTTAATCATCTATATATGGTAGGTGGAAGGGAAGACTGAAGGTGAGAAGTTCCACAGTTTTGATGCCTGGGGAAAAATGAGTTGGAGTAATAAATGGTATGTCATGATGAGTCATTAGTGACTCCACAAAAGAAGGATTTTGAAACTGGTATTGATTGTGAAATAAGTCTGTGCTGCGCCTCAGTTGGAGGCTGTATTACTGCCCTCTGCAGGGAGTGGGTGTCTGAACCAGCTAGTTGATGTGCTCGTGGGTATTACTGAGGGCGACAGGCCTTTCATGTACTTGTTTACTTTTCCAGCTTGTATTCTTTAAGACAACCTTTTGTTTACATCATTTCTTTTTGTAACTGGGTATCTCTGTGTAAATTCCTAATTAGTTACATTGCTTGCTGGCTCACAAGTATTAGTTTTTTTCTGTTAATGAGATGAGTAGGTTTATTCATCAATGTACTGATAATTAGTAAGAGGCTGTTTTCCTCCATGCTGACATTCTGTTTATTATAACAGCTGGGCAAATTGGAACATTTTCTGCACAGATTGTTGTACAGTTCCAATATGTTTATAGGTGACAGACTCTTTGGTAACAGATGGTAAATTTAAGGCTTGTTGGCAATCAGCAGGTTTTTGCTAACGACTTAATTACCTATGCAGATTATTTCATCAGTATGTGCATTGTTATCTCTCTTTTTAAAAACATCACCTAAATTAATTACAGTAATCAAGCAGCGGAACAAACACTAGATTGCTGGTGGCTGGAGGATTGAGTGTCTTGCCATCTTTGGGAACAAGCTGATGGCTTACAGAAACAAACCTGTTCAGCAGTTAATCATTCTCAGAGATGCATAATCTCACTCCTGGACATTTGTAGCAATTTAGAAAGTTAATAATCTACCCTGATTATCCCCTTATCTCCCGCTGGCTCTGTGATCACTAGCGAGTGTGTTTGCTTTATTTATTTTAACCTTCGAAATACTAACTAATGCAGGAATGAGAATCCACATATCATGAATAAATGTTTTTTTTTACAGAAAGGGAGAGACTATTTGTAATAATATAAAGGGTGAGTTTGTGTTTTACTGGTTTTTTTGCCTGTTGAACACCATGTTTGTGAGTGGATTTTTTTTCCCTTTGACAACACATGAACTAGTTTCTCAAAGAGTTTTGCAATAGTTCATTCCACTCAGTCATTCCACATTATACCTGTGCACTGTGCCATGCATGGCACAGTGAGTTACCAATTTCACTCTAGTGAGTTACCAATTTCAGCTGTAGGATGATGGAGTTGCATTGAATGATGGCCAGGCACTTGCTCACAAGGATGGTAAATTGTAGGATGAATCACACTGTGTATTCTTACACAAATCTTAGCTCTCATATGTTGACTGGCACAAACAAAGCTGTAGGTAGATTTTTGGCCAGAACCTTTTATGGAGAACATGTTAGGTAAAGGAGGCAAAAGTGAATATTTTTTTTTTAATACATGGAAATGATGGAACATCATTCTTATTACGTCAGATCATTGTAGATCAACAGTGTTCCCTGCTATTTAGACTAAAAATACAGAATCATACAATTTTGCAGCACAAAGACCATTCAGCCCATCACATCTTTGAAAGAACTATCCACTTAGTGGCATTCACCATACCCTTTTAATTTTTTTAATTTTTCTAATATTCATGCACGTCCCTTTTAAAAACATTATAAAATGTTCCTAATCCTTTATTTTTCTGGTGATAAATTTATGCCCTCTAATTACTGACCAGTTTTCCCCTTGGTTCTTGCTACATTTTAAAGGTTTTCTTTTTCTGGAGATGCTGACTTGATTTTTTTTTTTAGCATAGAATAAATGGCCATGCTACTTACTAGGAGGCAGGAAGGGTTTGCCAAAAGCAGTGAAAGAACCTGGCAACATCGGGGACATGGAGGTCTTGCTAAAATTAATGGCAGGACCTCATTATCATTTCTTGGAATCTGTTTCCCACTCAGCCGTCGGCCACATTGACAGCCTGGCTGGAGACTGGGGAGCGGGGGAACCAATGGCAGGGGACCAGAGCAAGAGACCGACCCCAAGGGAGATGGGAAGGTCAGTCATCATGGCAGGTGGGTGGGGAGAAAGGGCAGACATCACAGCCGAGGAGGTAGAGAGAGTATGGGATATCGTGGCAGGGTGTGAAGAGGTTGATGATCAGGAGAAGAAGAGAGAGACCATGATCTGCAGAGGGGAGGCCGAAGACTTTCATGGGGAACCATGGGGAGCACTCCTGCTGCTCCTGGCGCACAAGGAATGCTTGAAAAGGCACTTACTTTGTCGAGCCAGCAGCTACCACCTCATTTGCCCAGCCTCTGGGAAATCTGTGCAGTCGCATGAGTTTTAAGTTGGGCTCCGAATTGCACCGTGGGTGCCCAATTTAAGTATGTTAATGAAGTGTCCCACCTCACCACAGTGGGCCACTTAGATGCCACAAATCATGCCACCATAAAAACAGCAAAGTGTGCAGTGGGTCAGGGTCACATTTTGCACCTTTGACATTTTAATCTTCAACCTCTCCTGCTTGTCATGGAGGGGTTAATAACGAGGCCAATGTGTCTGTTTAAAAATACTAAAATACAGTAGGGAACAATATAGCTTAATTTAATCTGTTGTCCAACTTTTTGCCATTTGAAATGACTGATTTCTCTATGTAATTAATGAATGATTTGATTTAATAGTGTTGTCTGGATTATAGTGAATGAACCCTGGGGGAAAATGTATCTTTGGTTATATTATTACAAGTAATGCTTCAAAAATGTAAAAAAAAATCAAAGGAAATGAATTAAAAAGGAATAATACATAACTTTGGTAAAGACAACTGAGTAACTGGATGGGGAGAAGCTGGAACATGTCACAAAGGAAAATAGAGCAAAAAACAAAGCTGCAGTAAAAAGGATTGAGACAGATTCCTTTTATTTGTAATCATGTTAGTTGCTTTGTTTCTCATTTTGCCAAAGTAATTCATCTTTGAATCTAAGACAAGTGGAACACTGACACTGAATAGTTAAGGTATGAAATAACACAAGTCAAAAAAAGTTTACTGTTTGAGGGAAAAAATCCAACTCTGTCCTTTCTAAAGTTTTCCTTTTTCACAGATATGAATGTAACAGAATGGAAGTTCTATTTTAGAGACAGACCTTTCTCTGGGATTTCTTTTTGAGTTTTTTCAAGTAACTGTAGCAGGCAGTGGGTTTGAGTGAATAAGAGCAGTACTCTAATATCCAGAGTGAAATCAGTGATAGATTTCAAAAATCTAGCCAAATAGTATTTCCAATGGAAAGGGGTTATTACATGTGGATAGCAAGCCCACAAAGTGTCATTGATGATGTCTTCTGAATTTGAAATGGTCACAACTGGCTTCATTTACATGTAAATAATTTGAAAATATCTACCCCAGCTCTATTTCAAATACATCAGAACATGAACCAGCAAAATGAGTAAAGAAACAAATTAGAGCATTTTTATACTGAGAACTTACACATTTATTGCATGAGATCAAATTTGAAGTTTGTTCAAATAGACTCCAAACAGTTCCATGTGAAATTGCAATTGAAATTTCACCTCTTTTTGTATTCCCTCATAGAAATGAGCTGAAAAATCATTTTGGGCTGAAAGCCTTCATGTTTCATATGCATTACACAGTTTCCACCTAACTGCTTTTCATATAGTATTGTGTAGTCCCACAATTCTTATGCTTACACATTTCTGAAGAAAGCATAAATGTCATCAAGTTGTGTGCTCTCTTTCTCAGCCTTTGCTTGTGAAAATAACAATCAAATTAAAGTGATCAGAATGTCCTCTAAATGTTTGTGCTTAAGGATTATGCATAAATTTGTTTTTGATGCATATGAGAAACATGCAGGGTATTATAGTCCAAGGCTCTGCTGAGAACTGCTCAGATTGCATCGAATGCTGCTCTGTAGAAAGTTTGAGATCAGCACATGGAGACAGAGGATACATAGTGGGTAGTGATGATGTATGGAAATGCACCATTAAGTGATAGCAGACCTGGTAAATTGTAAATGGCATGTGTTCTATATTTCTATATGTTCTCTATGATCTCGATCTTTTTCTTTCATTATAGTGTTACAATATGCTATAAACAGCACAAGTACACCAACTAGTGGTCACTGACTGCACAGTACTCTTGCTTCTTGCAGTGTTACATCAAATTTTGTTTCAACCTGTGAGGCAATACAGTAAAATAAGTTTTTTAAAAAAGGAGCTGCTGTGTCTGTTTAACATTTGACAAAATAGCAGTAATTAACTTCACACATACCATACAGTCTTGTCAACGTGCAAGTAGAATAGTTGATGACAGATTTGAGCTTTGTTGCTAAATTGAGGACAGGTTGGTTAAATAAAGGATAATGTTTGTCTTGACTAATCAGTCAAATCCATTATGGTACATGTGTCTTGCATATTCAAACAAAACCTCTGCGGTGTTTTACCACATGACTGTTTGTTCCCTTTATAGGATGTCATGGTGGTGGGTGAACCTACACTGATGGGTGGAGAGTTCGGGGATGAGGACGAGCGACTGATAACTCGATTAGAGAATACGCAGTATGATGCAGCAAATGGCATTGATGATGAGGAAGATTTCAATAACTCTCCTGCACTGGGAAGTAACAGCCCCTGGAACAGCAAAGCCCAGTCTAGTCAGGAGAGTAAATCAGAAAATACGACACCACAAGCCTCTCAATAAACAGGAATATATCACTTTTATTATAAAATTTTGTGCTTTCCCCTCCCCCCCTTTCTCCAGGCTGCACCTGAAAGTTTCTTGTTTGAAAATGTTTGCATTCAGCAGTATTATAATACTAAGACCTCTACCTTGATTTAGTGAGTTCATATTTAAAGCTTTAAAAACCCAGCTGGTATTATAAGCCATGCAACCCATTATATTTTGTGAGCATCTTAGTGTGACATGTTTGTGGTTTCTTTGAATTGTTCCTAAGTTTGAGCAGTTGCTATCATGGAAATCTGGTAGTAATTATCATTTATATTCAGGTTTTGCAGAAACCTTTGCTGGTCCAACTTTTGCTTGTGTATTTATGTAAGCTTTTTGTAAGGAGACTAACATAATTTAGAGCAGAAACTATTTCATTCACATAAATGTTCAGCACAATATGTGAAACTTAGAAATGAGTCTTTGTGTCATTATACAGATGTATTTTATGTATGCTTTGCCATGAATTAAGTGTGCCAATAAACAGTGGTAACATGAATGCACATGTCTAACAGTGGTTAATCACAGTTGTCGAATTTTCCACTAAATCTGATAGAGGATTTGTGAAGAAATTTATAATGTATTGGTAAACTGGCATCTCTGTTTCTTGTAATATGCATAATTTGTTGATGAGTGTTGCAGAAATGTGAGAGATACGAAATATAGCGATGACCTGAACATCCTGTATTTGAACTCTCGAAATCTAACTCTTGATGCTGAAGCTAACAAAAAAGCAGCAGACATGATGAATTGAATACTGTCAACTTAAGGAAACATAAATTATTCATCTTTTGTATGTAATATTCACAGGCTTAATAGTCCAACGCATTTACTGGAAATGCTGCTAAGATTTCCACAGTGAAATTCTAGTTGTGTTATTTTGGAAACTGGAAACACTTCTAATTAAATATTGTGGACATTAGGCAGAGTTCAGATCCATGTGCAATTTGCTCATACCAGAACAGTAAGCTGTAATAACACCATTGTGGAAGAGATTCTTTCCATGCTGCTGAAGCAAACAGGATCATATTGGACAATATAATTCTGTTACTCTGGCATTCGCCAGAGCTGGTGGGCAGCCATAAAGGTGGGGCTGAAGTGTGGCGAGTCGAAGAGACTTAGCAGTTGGCAGGAAAAAAGACAGAGGCACAAGGGGAGAGTCAACTGTGTAACAGCCCCGACAAACACATTTTTCTGCAGCACCTGTGGAAGAGCCTGTCACTCTAGAATTGGCCTTTATAGCCACTCCAGGCACTGCTCCACACACCACTGACCACCTCCAGGCGCTTACCCATTGTCTCTCGAGATAAGGAGGCCAAAGAAGAAGAATTCTGTTACATCTTGTTTTAAACTGAAAACCTCATTGAAGTTCCAGGGCTCTTAGGACAGTGGGAGATGAGAACCAAGGTAAATCAGCAAGTAGGTGACACCAAATTAGGCTTTAAAAGCCTGTACATTGTAGGAATCTGAAGAGTGAGACACGAGGAGCTTAACAGTTTTAAGATCCTGTGGGAAAAAAGGCAATGCAATGAATCTTGATTTCAACTCAGTGAAGATGCATGGACAAAGAAAGGCATCTGAGGTGGCATACTTGTGTATCTTTGTCAGTGCAGTTTCTAAGTTATTTACTGTTAGAATCTAGTCGGATGTTTGTGTCAATAGCACTTCCCTCCGTGTGATCTCTACTACTAAGCAGGACTGTTGTAGGAACACTATCAACCTCCAAGTCATACACCATCCTGACTTAGACATATATCAGCATTCCCATCATCATTGCTTGGTCAATACACTAGAATTCCCCACCAAGCATCATCATCACAAGGACTGCAGCTGTTTAAGAGGAAGGCTCATCAGGGCAACTAGGGATGGGCAGTAAATGTGACCCTTGTCTGTATTTCACTGGGATACATTGTCCCACCTCCCGTGAACAAATTTTAAAGAAAGTTAACTTTTTAAAGTGTTCCCTTTTTTTCAGTTTGAGATATCATTCATAATTTATATTCAGTTTATCCTCCTGGTTTCTAAAATTTATATTGCAGCACTTCTACCAAGAGGCAGGGTTCCTAAAAATGCAAGGTGTCAATGATGCCACTCATGTAGCCTTTGGGGGCCTTACACCAACCCTATGGTATAAATGAATCACAAAGGATTCCATCCCATTCACATTCAGCTGGTCTTGAACCGCCAGAACTTGAGATTGGAGGTGATTGCAAGAAAATTCGGCATCAACCATAGTTGTTGTTGTTCTTCAGGTGGCAGGACCGTATCTCCAACACTGAAGTCCTCGAGGTGGCCAACATCCCCAGCATATACACCCTACTAAGCCAGCGGCACCTGAGATGGCTTGGCCACGTGAGCCGCATGGAAGATGGCAGGATCCCGAAGGACACATTGTACAGTGAGCTCATCACCGGTATCAGACCCACCGCCGTCCTTGTCTCCACTTTAAAGACGTCTGCAAACGCGACATGAAGTCCTGTGACATTGATCACAAGTCGTGGGAGTCAGTTGCCAGTGATTGCCAGAGCTGGTGGGCAACCATAAAGGCGAGGCTAAAGTGTGGCAAGTCGAAGAGACTTAGCAGTTGGCAGGAAAAAAGACAGAAGCGCAAGGAGAGAACCAACTGTGTAACAGCCCCGACAACCAATTTTATCTGTAGCGCCTGTGGAAGAGTCTGTCACTGTAGAATTGGCCTTTATAGCCACTCCAGGCGCTGCTTCACAAACCACTGACCACCTCCAGGTGCTTACTCATTGTCTCTTGAGACAAGGAGGCCAAAGAAGAAGAAGATGATGTTGGTGACTACTACACCCAAGGCACTGACTGCTTAAGATGGGATCAGTAACACAGTAACATGGATTCTTTATTGAAAGATGGTTCTGCATGTACACACAGGTCTTCAGTGTACAGATACTTTCTTCAGACTGTCCTCACACCAGAAGTCACATGGTGTGTTACGTGACAGCTCTTACACTGCTGTGCATTATAAAATAACCACACCTCTTCAATGTGTACCACAACAGTTCACAGTTTCACTATTATTTAAGGCTGGACTGAGGGTTTCTGGGAACAATGCTACCATATGCTGCCCTGACTATTAACACCAGTGAGGAACACTCGTCCTGAGACAAAGAGAAAGTACAATGAGGCTCATGCTGCCACTTGAATTCTGGTGGAACATGTAATCAACATGTTGAATCAGCCCTTTCAACATTGGACTGTTTAGTTGCAGGGGGGTGGGGGGGGGTCCTGTCTACAACACTGGCCTACAAATGATTCCAGCCCCATACTTAATGATTGACCTTAATGCCCTCAAGTCAACTAGGGATATGCTACCTTGCTGGTGTCACTCACATCACATCCTGAGAACAAATGAAAGAAACGTCTCACTTCACGGATATTCTCTATTACATGTGGCAGGCAACAAACATCAAACATGCTCTAAAAGAATGTACCTGCATGTTTACAGACTCAAATATAGTGGTTGCTGGCATTTGCTTGGCACACATTTTACATTCCCCTTTTCAATATGTCTCTTTTATCTTCAGAAGAAGGCCACACAAGTGGCAGCACACACAGTCTTGGGTAGGGGTGGGAGGGAGGTTTATCTAACATACTCTTACCAAAGGAGAGCCTTGGTGATTCAAGATGTAGAAGCAATAGAGTGAAGGTGAATTCTGTTCAATCACCGGTATCTCTGTTCCTTGACTCTTCCTCATTGTCCTCTCTTAGAACTTGTAAATAGCTTCTAGATAAGCAACACACAATGGCAGTTATCTAGAGAAACAAGCGCAAAGAGCAGATGAGGTGCAGCTTTAAGAAGGTTTGGCCCCAGCTGGAGTATTGTGTCCAATTCTGGGCGCCACACTTTAGGAAAGATGTGAAGGGTACTGTTACGACTGACCGCTCCAAAGTCCCCAATCAAAATATACAATTCTGATTGTGGTGGGAGAAACACACTGTTAATTCAATCCCGGCCCTCCACAGATCACCTGACATATTTTAAACTTTCCAAATTAAAGACAGACCCCAGCCAAATTGTAGCATCTATTAACACCCGAATGAGGCTAACGAAGAATTAAACAACATTTAAAAATAGAAAAAATTAAGAGTCCTTGCAAATTCACACTACCCGATGAACAATCCTCTGATTAAAGTCCACGCACAATCTTCCAGGGTCCGATGAGGAAAGGAAAGCATTCCAATGCCCGAAGTTTCAAACTCCTCTTTCTTCTAGCGATGACCACAGTAGATCAACAATCGCAACCACTTTCAATAGGATCAATCTGGCTTTAGAATTTTTGAGGGATAAAAGATTGTCACTGTCTAACTTCCCTTCCTTCAGTTTAAATTATCAGAGATCTCTGTTTTGGCTTGACTATTTAGAACTTTGAGAGGGAAGAATAAATAAACAGACTAAATTCTCTTCCTGCAGTTTAAATGGGCTGAGAGCTCTTCTTTCAGGTTCTAACATACAGCTGTCTGTCTGTGTCCTTTCTTAGAACAGTCTGTTTGCACTATAAGCCAGTTCAAAATTAAACTGTTCAGTCTGAGTGGCTGTATCCAAGCTAACGAGAATGCACCCTTTGAATCGCAGTCTCCGAATGGCTGTATCCAAGGCAATGAGAATGCATTCTTTGATACGGTCTTGCTGCCTTAAAGCAGTTCGGCTCTTTTTCCAGCCTTAAAGGCACACTGCATTCTTCCCGGAAAGAAAACTATAGGCTCATAACAGTACAGAAAGAAATGCATTAAAATGGTTCTAGGGATGAGGGATTACAGTAACATGGATAGATTGGAGAAGTTCGGATTGCTCTCCTTACAGTAGAAAAGGCTAAGAGGAGATTTGATAGAGGTGTTTAAAATCATGAAGGGTTTAGATGGAGTAAATAAAGATAAATTGTTTCCAATAGCTGAAGGATCAATAACCAGAGGGCACAGATTTAAGGTGATTGGCAAAAGAAGCAGAGGCGACATGAGGAAAAACTATTTTATGCAACAAGCGATTAGGATTTGGAATGCACTGCCTGATTGAGTGGTGGATACAGTTTCAACAGAGGCCTTCAAAAGGAAATCGGATAAATTCTGGAAGGGAGAAAAAATGGAGAGATTTGGGGAAAGAGCAGGGGAGTGGGACTAACTGGATTATGCTTTGAAAGAGCTGCGCAAACTCAAATAGCCTCCTTCTGTGCTATTCTATTTTGTTACAACCTCAGTGAGACTGTTAAAATTAAAATACGAAATATGAATGCCCCAGACCAATTTAAAGAATTACACAACAAGATTTCACGTTTTGAGACTTCTTATAATAACTAAACTACAAGAAATCCTCATTAACTAAATAGTTTTTTGTAAATAGCTGATACCCCAAATTACAACGAAAGGTTTTTACTTATTAAAATACTTGAAAACCTCACACCACACTGATACATTACACAGTACTCTTTGACAGCAAACTCTTTGTGGTTAAAAATCCCAATCTCCTCCCAGTTGCAATGGGTTGGATCTCCCAGACTTCCCCAAAGTAAATGTACACTTTGCTCACTTCTCCAGGCACTTTAACCTGGATGTCATTCAATAAGGTGATCCCTGGTGATCCTGTTGGTCTCTGCAAACTTCAACTTTCAAAACAGGTTCACTGTATCAGTCTTCTCTGACAGCAGGTATTCTCACTCTCTCTTCCTTAAGGCTGCCACTGCTGGTCATCTTTAGATTAGATTAGATTAGATTAGATTAGATTAGAGATACAGCACTGAAACAGGCCCTTCGGCCCACCGAGTCTGTGCCGAACATCAACCACCCATTTATACTAATCCTACACTAATCCCATATTCCTACCAAACATCCCCACCTGTCCCTATATTTCCCTACCACCTACCTATACTAGTGACAATTTATAATGGCCAATTTACCTATCAACCTGCAAGTCTTTTGGCTTGTGGGAGGAAACCGGAGCACCCGGAGAAAACCCACGCAGACACAGGGAGAACTTGCAAACTCCACACAGGCAGTACCCGGAATCGAACCCGGGTCCCTGGAGCTGCTTCCTTACAGCCTGTCTGTCTTCTGAAAATCTGTTGAATTTATCTGGAATCAATCTGCAAAGTCAACAAGTCTGGCTTCAGCAGAGCCACCCAGGCTTTCCACGGTTTGCGGGTGTTAGCAGCTGCCATGTACATTTGTATCCTCCTGCAATGTGGAAAATTGCCCAGGTATGTCCTGTACACAAAAAGCAGGACAAGTCCAACCTGGCCAATTACCGCCCCATCAGCCTACTTTCAATCATCAGTAAAGTGATGGTAGGTGTCATCAACTGTGCCATCAAGCAGCATTTGCTTAGCAATAAACTGCTCAGTGACGCTCAGTTTGGGTTCCGCCAGGGCCACTCAGCTCCTGACCTCATTACAGCCTTGGTTCAAACATGGACAAAAGAGCTGAACTCAAGACGTGAGGTGAGATTGACTGCCCTTGACATCAAGGCAGCATTTGACTGAGTATGGCATCAAGGAGCCCTAGCAAAACTGTGGTCAACGCGAATCAGGGGGAAACCCCTCCACTGGCTGGAGTCATACCTAGCGCAAAGGAAGATGGTTGTGGTTGTTGGAGGTCAATCATCTGAGCTCCAGGACATCACTGCAGGAGTTCCTCAGGGTAGTCTCCGAGGCCCAACCATCTTCAGCTGCTTCATCAATGACCTTCCTTCAATCATAAGGTCGGAAGTGGGGATCTTCACTGATGATTGTGCAATGTTCAGTACTACTCGCAACTCCTCAGATACTGAAGTAGTCCATGTCCATATGAAGCAAGACCTGGACAACATTCAGGCTTGGGCTGATGAGTGGCAAGTAACATTTGCGCCACACAAGTGCCAGGCAATGACCATCTCCAACAAGAGAGAATCTAACCATCTCCCCTTGACATTCAATGGCATTACCATCGCCGAATCCCCCATTATCAACATCCTGGGGGTTACCATTGACCAGAAACTGAACTGGAGCAGCCACATAAATACTGTGGCTATAAAAGCAGTTCAGAGGCTGGGAATTCTGTGGCAAGTAACCCACCTCCTGACTCCCCAAAGCCTGTCCACCATCTACAAAGCACAAGTCAGCAGTGTGATGGAACACTCTCCACTTGCCTGAATAAGTGGGGCTCCAACAACACTCAGGAAACTCAACACCATCCAGGACAAAGCAGCCTGCTTGATTGGCACCCCATCCATCACCTTAAACATTCACTCCCTCCACCACTGATGCATCGTGGCAGCAGAGTGTACCATATACAAAATGCACTGCAGCAACTCAGCATGCCTCCTTCAACAGCACCTTCCAAACCCGTGACCCCTTCCATCTAGAAGGATAAGGGCAGCAGGTGTGGGAGAACACCACCATCTGAAAGTTCTCCTCCAAGCCACACATCATCCTGACTTGGAATTATATTGTTTCTCGATCAAATTCCTGGATCTCCCTCCCTAACAGCAATGTGGGTGTACCTGCACCAGATTGACTGCAGCGGTTCAAGAATGCAACTCACCAACACCTTCTCAAGGGCAATTAGGGATGGGAACAAATGCTGGCCTTGCCAGCGATGCCCACATCCCGTGAAACAAATAAAACAAATTTTAAAAAGCAAAATACTGCAGATGCTGGAAATCTGAAATAAAAACAAGAAATGCTGGAAATACTCAGCAGGTCTGGCAGCATCTGTGGAGAGAGAATCAGAGTTAACCTTTCAAGTCAGTGACCCTTCATCAGAACTGGCAGAGGCTAGAAATATAATAGGTTTTAAGCAAGTAAAGCGGGGGTGGTGCAAGAGATAACAAAAGAGGTGTTGACAGGACAAAGTCACAGAGAATAACTGACCAGAAGGTCATGGAGCAAAGGCAAACGGTATGGTAATGGTGTGGTGAAAGACAAAGTGCTAGTACAGAGAGGGTGTTAAATGACAGAAAACTGAACAGCCTGGCCCCAAGCACAAACATGAAAAAAGTGGGTAGGCACAGTAGAAACAAACTAAAATAAAATGAACACATAACAAAGAAAAAATAACCAGAAATAAAAATAAAAAGGGGGGCCCCTCATGCTCTGAAATTATTGAACTCAATGTTCAGTCCGGCAGGCTGCAGCGTGCCTAATCGGTAAATGAGGTGCTGTTCCTCGAGCTTGCGTTGATGTTCACTGGAACATTGCAGCAATCTCAGGACAGAGATGTAGGCATAAGAGCAGGGGGAGTGTTGAAATGGCCAGCAACCGGAAGCTCGGGGTCCTGCTTGCGGACTGAGGGGAGATGTTCCACAAAGCGGTCTCCCAGTCTGCGTTTGGTCTCTCCAACGTAAAGGATACCACATTGTGAGCAGCGAATACAGTATACTAAATTGAAAGTAGTACAAGTAAATTGCGGCTTCACCTGAAAGGAGTGTTTGGGGCCTGGGATAATGAAGAGAGAGGAGGTAAATGGGCAGATATTATACCTTCTGCGATTGCAAGGGAAGGTGCTGTGGGAAGGGGACGAGGTGGTGGGGGTAATGGAGAAGTGGACATATTTTCATGTATTCCTCTCTTTTGAGCCCTGGTTTAGAGCATTCCAGTTTTGTATTGTTAATATCTTTACATCTGCAGTTAATTAGGTTCGTATTTAATTACACATGTTTCATGTTTTATTTCACAAATTTGTACTTTCCGGTTACTTTTCTCAAACTCTGCTGCTGATTGCAAAGACTAAGATTATCCATATGATGGAATTATATATGTTGTGAGTTTTACTGAAATCATAAAGAAGCAATACGGCTCATTTTGCTCATGTGCTTGGATTATCGTGGTGTATGCAAATTAACAATATGAAGAATGTAACACCAAAATGTAAGTAATCTCTTGGGGAACAAATTCTAATATTACCAATTGATACGTTGTAAATTTAAGACTGTTCCACATTCGAAATAAAACCACTTACTGGTAATAACTACACATTAAAATTATAAAAAGTATGAACACCTACTCTCTCCCCAAAAATATTGAGGATGCTGGGACAATTGGACTTTATCAAGACTGGGACAGAAAATTTTTGATGAGGTGAGTGTATGAAATGATATGGAGCAAAGGTGAGAAGACAGTGTTGAGCTGATCAGCCATGATTTAATTGAATAGCGGAACAGGGCCTAGGGGCTGAATGACCTACTCCTGGTTCTATGTTCCTTCCTTTTCTAAGGAGTTAAAAATGTGTGAATTTTTTTAACTACTTGCCAGTTTTTCAACTAACGAGCAGCTAATTGCATTACAGTTGATTATATTTCAACCTGCAATAGCTGTTTGAGGTATATATAGTTTCAAAGGAAAAGCAGGAAGTTCTAAAGTGCTAGCCATCATTCCAAGAGCTTTACAGTCACCTAACAACTGAGCAGACTAGTAGCGAAAGATATTTAATATAGTTAGATAAGTAATGGATATCTAGTAATTAAATCAAACAAAACATGAAAAGTATGTTATTCGTTATTAGTTATCTATAGAATGAGTTGCTATGTCATAAAGGAACACAACCAGGGTGAGCTATTGTGTTTTGCTTATTTAAAAAAAAATCCAAAAAAGACAATAAACATGAATTGATCTTAAATAAATGAGAAATGAAAAGAGATTACAACTGTAGTTTCCATAATACACTGAGTCTTGAAGTAGTCATGCATTCTTTACTGATTCCAGCTCTGAACCAATTGAGCATTCCCAGTTTATATTTGGTTGATTTTAAATCACTTGTTAAAATAACTTTCCTATTCACAGCCTTTTTATGTCTTCATAAAGCAAACGCTTTTTTTTTAGAACATTAGAACATTACAGCGCAGTACAGGCCCTTCGGCCCTCAATGTTGCGCCGACCTGTGAAACCATCTGACCTACACTATTCCATTTTCATCCATATGTCTATCCAATGACCACTTAAATGCCCTTAAAGTTGGCGAGTCTACTACTGTTGCAGGCAGGGCGTTCCACGCCCCTACTACTCTCTCAGTAAAGAAACTACCTCTAACATCTGTCTTCTATCTATCACCCCTCAACTTAAAGCTATGTCCCCTCGTGTTTGCCATCACCATCCGAGGAAAAAGACTCTCACTATGCACCCTATCTAACCCTCTGATTATCTTATATGTCTCTATTAAGTCACCTCTCCTCCTCCTTCTCTCCAACCTCAAGTCCCTCAGCCTTTCCTTGTAAGACCTTCCCTCCATACCAGGCAACATCCTAGTAAATCTCCTCTGCACCCTTTCCAAAGCTTCCACATCCTTCCTATAATGCGGTGACCAGAACTGCACGCAATACTCCAGGTGCGGTCTCACCAGAGTTTTGTACAGCTGCAGCATGACCTCGTGGCTCCGAAACTCGATCCCCCTACTAATAAAAGCTAACACACCATATGCCTTCTTAACAGCCCTATTAACCTGGGTAGCAACTTTCAGGGATTTATGTACCTGGACACCAAGATCTCTCTGTTCATCTACACTACCAAGAATCTTCCCATTAGCCCAGTACTCTGCATTCCTGTTACTCCTTCCAAAGTGACCTGATGTACTGTAGAACACCCCGACTGTTAGCTATGTTTTTCTTCTTCTTCTTTTTCTTCTTTGGCCTCCTTGTCTCGAGAGACAATGGGTAAGCGCCTGGAGGTGGTCAGTGGTTTGTGGAGCAGCGCCTGGAGTGGCTATAAAGGCCAATTCTAGAGTGACAGACTCTTCCACAGGTGCTGCAGATAAAATTGGTTGTCAGGGCTGTTTCGCTGTTGGCTCTCCCCTTGCGCTTCTGTCTTTTTTCCTGCCAACTGCTAAGTCTCTTCGATTCGCCACACTTTAGCCCCGCCTTTATGGCTGCCCGCCAGCTCTGGCAATCGCTGGCAACTGACTCCCACGACTTGTGATCAATGTCACAGGACTTCATGTCGCGTTTGCAGACGTCTTCAAAGCGGCCGGTGGGTCTGATACCAGTGACTAGCTCGCTGTACACTGTGTCCTTGGGGATCCTGCCATCTTCCATGCGGCTCACATGGCCAAGCCATCTCAAGCGCCGCTGACTCAGTAGGGTGTATATGCTGGGGATGTTGGCCTCCTCGAAGACTTCTGTGTTGGAGATACGGTCCTGCCACCTGATGCTAAGGATTCTCCGGAGGCAGCGAAGATGGAATGAATTGAGACGTCTCTCTTGGCTGACATACGCTGTCCAGGCCTCGCTGCCGTAGAGCAAGGTACTGAGGACACAGGCTTGATACACGCGGACTTTTGTGTTCCGTGTCAGTGCGCCATTTTCCCACACTCTCTTGGCCAGTCCGGACATAGCAGTGGAAGCCTTTCCCATGCGCTTGTTGATTTCTGCATCGAGAGACAGGTTACTGGTGATAGTTGAGTCGAGGTAGGTGAACTCTTGAACCACTTCCAGAGTGTGGTCGCCGATATTGATGGATGGAGCATTTCTGATGTCCTGTCCCATGATGTTCGTTTTCTTGAGGCTGATGGTTAGGTCAAATTCGTTGCAGGCAGCCGCAAACCTGTCGATGAGATTCTGCAGACACTCTTCAGTGTGAGATGTTAATGCAGCATCGTCAGCAAAGAGAAGTTCCCTGATGAGGACTTTCCGTACCTTGGTCTTCGCTCTTAGATGAGCAAGGTTGAACAGCCTGCCCCCTGATCTTGCGTTGAGGAAAATTCCTTCTTCTGAGGACTTGAACGCATGTGAGAGCAGCAGGGAGAAGAAAAGCCCAAACAGTATAGGTGCGAGAACACAGCCCTATTTCACGCCACTCAGGATAGGAAAGGGGTCTGATGAGGTGCCGTTATGCTGAATTGTGCCTTTCATATTGTCATGGAATGAGGTGATGATACTTAGTAGCTTTGGTGGACATCCGATCTTTTCCAGTAGTTTGAAGAGACCACGTCCGCTGACGAGGTCAAAGGCTTTGGTGAGATCAATGAAAGCAACGTAGAGGGGCATCTGTTGTTCGCGGCATTTTTCCTGTAGCTGACGAAGGGAGAACAGCATGTCAATGGTCGATCTCTCTGCTCGAAAGCCACACTGTGCCTCAGGGTAGACATGCTCAGCCAGCTTCTGGAGCCTGTTTAAAGCGACTCGAGCGAAGACTTTCCCCACTATGCTGAGCAGGGAGATTCCACGGTAGTTGTTGCAGTCACCGCGGTCACCTTTGTTTTTATGGAGGGTGATGATATTGGCATCGTGCATGTGGTACTGCTCCCTCATCCCAGCACAGGCAAAGCAGCTCGTAGAGTGCTGAGAGTATAGCAGGCTTAGCACTCTTAATTATTTCAGGGGTAATGCCGTCCTTCCCAGGGGCTTTTCCACTGGCTAGAAAATCAATGGCATTACTGAGTTCCGATTTTGTTGGCTGTACGTCCAGCTCATCCATGACAGGCAGAGGTTGGGCTGCATTGAGGGCAGTCTCAGTGACAACATTCTCCCTGGAGTACAGTTCTAGGTAGTGCTCAACCCAGCGGTGCATTTGCTTGCGTTGGTCAGTGATTGTGTCCCCTGATTTAGATTTGAGGGGGGCGATCTTCTTGATCTCTCTTAATGCCATCATACATTCCTCTGATGTTTCCGGTGTCTGAGGCCAGCTGAATATGACTGCATAGGTGTTGCCAGTAGTCATTTGCGCAGCGCCTGGCTGTTCTTTGTGCAGCGCTTCTGGCTGTTTTAAGTCCTATGGCTGTTAACTCGCTGGGGGCTTTATTGTAGTTCAGCAGTGCAATGCATTAGCGGCTATGACAGGTTCCAGCTCTTCAAAGTGAGATTGAAACCAGTCTGCATTCCGCTTCACGCGTTTGCCATAGGTGGTCATAGCTGACTCATAGATGGCGTCTCTGATGTGGGCCCACTTGGTCTCAGCATCCCCTGTGGGAGTGTTTTGAAGGGCTTTTTCAAGTGAATTTAGAAATTTTTTTAACAGCTGTGGATAAGAAATTCTGCTCATGTTGATGTGCGGGTGGCCCTTTTGCTTGGAGTGATGCAGCTTCTTTGGTTTGAGTCTAACCTTGCTGCATACCAGGGAGTGGTCGGTGTCGCAGTTCGCACTGTGGAAGCTGCGTGTGGTTTGAACGCTGTTTAAAGAGGCTCGCCTTGTGACGATGAAGTCCAGCTGGTGCCAACGACGTGATCTTGGGTGCCTCCAAGAAACCTAGTGACAGGGTTTATTGTGAAAGAATGAGTTGGTGATGCAGAGGTTATGATAGGTACACAACTCAAGCAGTCTCTGTCCATTCTCATTCATCCTTCCAATGCCATAGCGCCCAAGGCAGGAGGGCCATGAGTCATGGTCGGCCCCAACCCTGGCATTAAGGTCCCCCAGCAGGAACAGATGTTCGGTATTGGGGATGCAACTAATGATATTATGGAGTTCCTCGTAGAACTGGTCTTTAGCTTCAGGTGGGGAGCAGACTGTTGGAGCATAGATGCTGAGTAGGTGTACTGGATCAGAGGCGGTGAGCAGTCGGATGGAGAGTATGCATTCTGAGCCATTTGAAGGTGGCTCTATCATGCTGAGCAAAGAGTTTCTGATAGCGAAGCCCACTCCATGCTGTCTTGGTTCTTCAGGATCCCTGCCCTGCCAGTAGAAGGTGTAGTCTTGCTCTCTTAGAGATCCGCTCGCAGGGAGGCGTGTCTCCCGAAGTGCTGCAATGTCCACATTGAGTCGACTGAGCTCGTTGTTAATGATGGCGGTCTTCCGAGAATCGTTGATTTGTGTAAGGTCTTCCGACAGGCCAGGACACATAGTTCTGGCGTTCCAGCTTGCAAAACGAAGGGCTGGTACCTTCTTTCCTTTTTTTATCGTGCTGTTTGGTGCGGTGTAGCAGTCCGCTTTTCGGGCAATGACCCTGAGCTCCAAGCACCCATTGAAGCAGGTGGACTGTGGCGGGACAGAACCTTATTGACCGGGGGCTGCCCGGTTTGAGGCAGGCGGTAGCAGCCCAGTGAGGTGCGATGACCTCTCCCACCGACAAAGGCAACCCATGGCGCCCAATCTCTACGCCAATTGAGCTGGACGTATAACCCATAACTGCTGCCTTCCGTGTTGTTTCGGTCGCTGTGAACTATGCAGTGAACTCTCCATGGCGCATGCCTGGACGAATGTATGGGGGTTGTGAGTTGCCCAAGGGTCAAAACCCCCCTCTCGGCCTTTCTGGTGGGGTCCAAAGGAGTGCAGAGCACGACGTTTGGCACCGGTATGGCTGCAGGAACTGCCGGAAACATGCCAAAGGTGACACATGACCGCCTACGGGGTTCCGCTCCGGATTTTCTGTTACGGTTTACTCCCTTAGCCTTGGATTCACCCAAGACGCCCACAAGGCAGTGGGGTTGTTAGGGCCCCTGCTCAGGCATAGGTGGATGCCGGTGGGAGGAGGGGGTGCGAGGGGGAGGGGTGGAGAGAAGGGGGTGTGAGGGGCAGCTGGGAAGGGGGCTGCAGTGGGGTAAGGGGGGTGGAGGGGAAAGGGGTGCAAGGGGGGAGCTGGGAAGGGGTTGCGAGGGGGGAGGGGGTGGGGGAAGAGGGTGCGAGGGGGGAGCTGGGAGGGGGGAGCAGGGGGGTGGGGGGTGGGTGGGGAAGGGGGTGCAGGTAATAAAACATTTCATCAGTTCCCACCATCCCAGAAGGCCTCGCTGTGCCTGGTGTGTTGGTTGCTGCTGTGTTTAACAGGATTCCTCATAAGGATTACTAATGAAGATGACAAAGGGGAATGGTTCATAACCCAGCACAAAACTACTGCCGCACATCAATTGACATCAGCCTGGGAGAATGTTACCAGTGGAGTCCCATAGGGGTCTGCTTTGCAACCTGTTTCATATCTTCATAAAAACTTTGCAGCTAGGAGTCACAGCTCATCCGCGTCCTCCGGGAGGTGAGCGACAGCCTTGGGCGCCAGTATCAGCAGAAATTCGCCGACATTGCGCTGCAGATGCGCAACGAGCCGCACATCTCCCTCGGGCGCTTTGAAGTTGTGGCCGAGGAGCCGTTCCGCGATGGAGTCAACTGGGGCCTGGTTGTGGCTTTTGACGTGTTTGGGGGCACCTTTTTCTCAATGCTTCCCCTCTGTACTAGGTCTTATTACCCTAGGGTTCCGCTGCTCCTTCCTCTCTGGACTGGACTTACCACCGTGGCCGCGGACGCTCTGGACGATGAAGACAACAGGATAGAAGATCAGAGTATCACCAGCTGTACTTTGCAATTTTGTCCGGTAGAGAAGGGTAGCCTAGGCGTCCAGAAAACTGGATGTCAATTTCAGCAAAATTCAGTGCTCAATGAAGAAAGCAAAGAGCAGGTATGGCTGGGAGAGGGCAGTGGGCCCAGGTAACATTAAACTAGCTGTTAACTTGTAGTTAGGACTAAAATGTACTGATTAAAGAGCCAGGGGAATTTAAACAGTTTAAGGGGGTAGATTGGGGGAGAAAGCACTAAGAATGGGAGCAGATGGCCATGGATAGAGTTGCACAGCAAGGGAGCTTCCTAGGGAGCTTGCAGCCCAGGAGCCATCTGTTTTTCTTACGTTAAGGATATCTAACCAGAATAGTTAATTTTGCTAACTTTCAACTTCCCATTGAATCAATTTCTTTAACTCACTTAGTGCTAGGGGCTTAGATGGGGCAGAATCTGTAAGGAGCATCCAGGAGGGCTTCTTGAAACAATATGTAGATAGTCCAACTAGGGATGGGGCCGTACTGGACCTTGTATTGGGGAATGAGCCCGGCCAGGTGGTCGAAGTTTCAGTAGGGGAGCATTTCGGGAATAGTGACCATAATTCCATAAGTTTTAAGGTACTTGTGGATAAGGATAAGAGTAGTCCTCGGGTGAAGGTGCTAAATTGGGGGAAGGCTAATTATAACAATATTAGGCAAGAACTGAAGAATTTAGATTGGGGGCGGCTGTTTGAGGGTAAATCGACATCTGACATGTGGGAGTCTTTCAAATGTCACTTGATTAGAATCCAGGACCAGCATGTTCCTGTGAGGAAGAAGGATAGGTTTGGCAAGTTTCGGGAACCTTGGATAACGCGGGATATTGTGAGCCTAGTCAAAAAGAAAGGAAGCATTTGTAAGGGCTGGAAGGTTAGGAACAGACGAATCCCTTGAGGAATATAAAGACAGAATATAAAGACATAAAGACAGGAAGGAACTTAAGCAAGGAGTCAGGAGGGCTAAAAGGGGTTATGAAAAGTCATTGGCAAACAGGATTAAGGAGAATCCCAAGGCTTTTTATACATATATAAAGAGCAAGGGGGTAACTAGGGAAAGGGTTGGCCCGCTCAAGGACAGAGAAGGGAATCTATGTGTGGAGCCAGAGGAAATGGGCAAGGTACTAAATGAGTACTTTGCATCAGTATTCACCAAAGAGAAGGACTTGGTGGATGATGAGCCTAGGGAAGGGAGTGTAGATAGTCTCAGTCATCTCATTATCAAAAAGGAGGAGGTGTAGGGTGTCTTGCAAAACATTAAGGTAGATAAGTCCCCAGGGCCTGATGGGATCTACCCCAGAATACTAAGGGAGGCAAGGGAAGAAATTGCTGGGGCCTTGACAGAAATCTTTGCATCCTCATTGGCTACAGGTGAGGTCCCAGAGGACTGGAGAATAGCCAATGTTGTTCCTTTGTTTAAGAAGGGTAGCAAGGATAATCCAGAAAATTATAGGCCGGTGAGCCTTACGTCAGTGGTAGGGAAATTATTAGAGAGGATTCTTCGGGACAGGATTTACTCCCATTTGGAAACAAACGAACTTATTAGTGAGAGGCAGCATGGTTTTGTGAAGGGGAGGTCGTGTCTCACTAATTTGATTGAGTTTTTTGAGGAAGTGACAGATGATTGATGAAGGAAGGGCAGTGGATGTTATCTATATGGACTTCAGTAAAGCCTTTGACAAGGTCCCTCATGGCAGACTGGTACAAAAGGTGAAGTCACATGGGATCAGAGGTGAGCTGGCAAGATGGATACAGAACTGGCTCTGTCATAGAAGACAGAGGGTAGCAGTGGAAGGGTGCTTTTCTGAATGGAGGGATGTGACTAGTGGTGTTCCGCAGGGATCAGTGCTGGGACCTTTGCTCTTTGTAGTATATATAAATGATTTGGAGGAAAATGTAGCTGGTCTGATTAGTAAGTTTGTGGATGACACAAAGGTTGGTGGAGTTGCGGATAGTGATGAGGATTGTCAGAGGGTACAGCAGGATTTTGATCGGTTGGAGACTTGGGCAGAGAAATGGCAGATGGAGTTTAATCCGGACAAATGTGAGGTAATGCATTTTGGAAGATCTAATGCAGGTGGGAAGTATACAGTAAACGGGAGAACCCTTGGGAGTATTGACAGGCAGAGAGATCTGGGCGTACAGGTCCACGGGTCACTGAAAGTGGCAACGCAGGTGGATAAGGTAGTCAAGAAGGCATACGGTATGCTTGCCTTCATCAGTCGGGGCATAGAGTATAAAAATTGGCAAGTCTTGCTGCAGCTGTACAGAACTTTAGTTAGGCCACACTTAGAATATTGCGTGCAATTCTGGTCGCCACACTACCAGAAGGACGTGGAGGCTTTGGAGAGGGTACAGAAGAGGTTTACCAGGATGTTGCCTGGTCTGGAGGGCATTAGCTATGAGGAGAGGTTGGATAAACTCGGACTGTTTTCACTGGAACGACGGAGGTGGAGGGGCGACATGATAGAGGTTTACAAAGTTATGAGCGGCATGGACAGAGTGGATAGTCAGAAGCTTTTTCCTAGGGTGGAAGAGTCAGTTACTAGGGGACATAGGTTTAAGGTGCGAGGGGCAAAGTTTAGAGGGGATGTGCGAGGCAAGTTTTTTACACAGAGGGTGGTGAGTGCCTGGAACTTGCTGCTGGGGGAGGTGGTGGAAGCAGGTACGATAGCGACGTTTAAGAGGCATCTTGACAAATACATGAATAGGATGGGAATAGAGGGATGCAGTCCCCGGAAGTGCAGAAGGTTTTAGTTTAGGCAGGCATCATGATTGGCGCAGGCATGGAGGGCCGAATGGCCTGTTCCTGTGCTGTACTGTTCTTTGTTTGTTTGTTCCCTGGTGACCCTGCTATATAGGATTATACTATATTTCCTTCCTGCTCTGTCTTTTCCCTTGTGTGTTGTATTCAGTACCATCCTCTGGGGTTAATCATATTTTTTATATTCCTCTTATTATTACATTTACCTCCTGCCACAGCAGCCTCTGGTACTTATTTCTAACGCTTCTAGTATGCATGTGTATACACACTTTATTACAGGTTTACCAACTTTCTGGGGATCCCTGTGTCTATCTATCAGCTGTGGGTCAATTGGTAGTATTCTCGCCTCTGTCAGAAGGTTGTGGTTTCAAGTCCCATTCCAGGACTTGAGCACAAAAATCAAGGATGACACTCCAAAACAGTACCGAGAGAGTCCTGCACTGTCAGAAGTGTGATGTCCTGTCTGCTCTCTCAGGTGAATGTAAAAGATCCCATGGTCCTATTTCAAAGAAGGGCAGGGGAGTTATCCCTCGTGTCCTACCAATATTTATCCCTCAATCAACATCACAAAAATAAATTATCTGGTCATTATCATATTGCAATTTGTGGGAGATTTCTGTGCACAAATTGCCTACGGTGTTTACTTCATTGCAACAGTGTAACAGTATACTTCAAGAGTACTTCATTAGCTGTCATGTGCTTTGAGATGTACTGTGGTCATGAAAGGTGCTATATAAATGCTAGTCTTTCTTTCTTTCCTAAACACATGAGTTTCTGTGTTTATTCTTGCAAGCTGACTACCTTTCCAGTTTCCTCACTTCCCTTTTGACCCTTTCCCCCTTATCTGGTTTAAATGTTTCTTGATAACGGTGTCTGTGCTCCAAGACTCATTGTGCAACCTGTCTTTCCTGGACCAGTCCCTTATGGACCTGGAAATGTACTTGCAGAAATATGCTAAAAGGGATCAGAGGAGCACATATAGGTGACATTTTATTTTTACACCAAGTTTTCAGCCATTTATCCACAGTTTCTTCAGTAAACTCCTCTCCTCCCCTTTTGGGTTTTAAGAAAAAACTCACACATTTATTTTTATTTATTCTCCAGATGTCATGGCTGTATTTATTGCCAATCCCTAGTTGCTCTCAGAAGATGCTTTATAGTGCCTGGTTTTACAACTAAGTGGCTTTCTGGGACAGCTCAAAAGGCATTAAGAATCAACTACACAGTGTGGACTAGACTTGCACAAAGGGCATTACAGAATCAATTGTGTTTTTTTGGAAGAATCCAGCTGCTGTCATAGTAAATTTTCTGATGCTAGTCCACAAATTACCAGAGTTTATTGAATTCAATTTTACAATTTGCAATGGGATTTGAATTTGTGACCTCTGGATTGATAGCCCAGTGTCATAATCACTGCATTCCAGCACCTATCTGTGGTATCTTTTATACCTCCATCATTCCATTTACTCATGCCACTACTGAATATCTTCCTATCTCTGTCAGGAGCTCTTCTAATCTTTCTTCATTGTGCACTGCTCTATTGCCAGGAAAACAACTCCCAATTGTGTAAATACTGCCTTACAACTCACATGGATCTCTACCTTGCTGAGCAAAGAGTCTCTTACAACTACAATAATCCTATGACTTAGTCAGCATCTTCACCCCAGCTACACTGGACAGTTTGTAAAATTTGTCTCACATGAATGATACAGGCAAGGCTGCATTTATCATCCATCCCAAGTTTCCCTGACTAGGTGGTTGCAGTCCTTGTAGTGATGATGCTTGGCATGATGTTGAGCAGGGAGTTCCAGGATATTGACAGTGATGATGAAGGAATGGTGTTATATGTCCAAGTCAGAATAGTGTGTGACTTGGAGAGGAATCTGGAAGTGAATGGCATTCTCATGACATTGCTGAGGTTGTCTTTCTCAATGATCAAGGTCACAAAGCTGAAAGGTAGCCAATATCTGTTAATTATTCTAATCTCCTGAATAGCTTTACAAGATTGTTTTGCCTTTCTTGCTGCTTACTTCCAACTGTATCCCTAATTCCTTGGTTTCCCTCAGAACTTACCTCTTTTTCATGGCAACCCTAATTCCTAATGGCATGCATTCAAGGTATAGTGCTCGCTCATCCTTTTCACTGACCTGTAGTACCTCACATTCTGAGTCTAACATTATCCATTCACTCTCAATAATTCGCTCCCAATATGCTTTTGGCTGCCCTTATGAATTTCTATGCTCATTCTCTCACCTATCACTGCACCACCTCACCACCACCACCGCCCCCCGCCCTGCTTACCTTAAGCTTTTTATTTATCAATGATTGTAAAAGACAGGACAAGTTATGTGGGTTGAATTTGCTGTTTTCTCCATTTTTTATGTCTGTATTTTGATAAAGAACAAATGTTTTCTTTTTTCCATAAGCACTGAATTGTTTCCAGAGAAACAGAATACATCAAGCCACTATTGGGAAATTTTCCTCACATGCAAATCTGCAGCTGACAGATTGAAATAGCTTTTTTTCCATCACAAAAAGCAGCTACGATACAGTAACGTCATTGTCAAACAGTGGAGGTGACATTCAAAAAATACAGTATCTGAAATATATCTAACAAAACAATTGCATTTCATTATTAAGTTATCCCTAGAAATGTAGAGGAACCATTTCCTGTGAGGCAAGTTTCACCAGTAGCAAGTATAGACTGCTTTCTACTGTCTAGTGCTGCAGTGCCTCCACAGAAATAGTTAAAAGTCAAGTTTGATTCAAGTGATCCTCAAATGGCTTGTATTACAGAATAGGACAGAATGACTTCATTGTGTAGCTTTTGTTCTTTGCCTTACTATGCTAAATATACTAGGCATTGTAATTTAGGATAGTTCTTAATATTTCCAAACCTTGATGCAATGGTGCTGTTAGGGAGGTAGTACTAGGATTTTGACCCAGCAACGATGAAGGAATGGCAACATATTTTCAAGTCAGGATGGTGTGTGACTTGGAAGGGAACTTGGAGATAACAGTGTTCGCAACTCACCTGCTACCCTTGTCCTTCTCGGTGGTAGAGGTCACGGGGTTGGGAGGTGCTATCGAAGAGGCCAGGCAAGTTGCTGCAATGCATCTTGTAGATAATACACACTGCAGACACAATGCACCGGTGGTGGAGGGAATGAATGTTGTGGTGGATGGGATGCCAATCAAGCAGACTGTTTTGCCTTGGATGGTGTTGAGCTTGAGTGTTGTTGGATCTGCACTCATCCAGGCAAGTGCAGTGCATTCCATCACACTCTTGCGACTTGTAGATGATGAAAAGGCTTTGGGAGTCAGGAAATAAGTCACTCACTGCAAAACACCAGAATACCCAGCATCTGACCTGTTCTTGTAGCTACATTATTTATCTGGCTGGTCCAGTTAGGTTTCTTGTCAATGGTGACCCCCAGGATGTTGATCATGGTGGATTTGACGATGGTAATGTCAAGGGGAGGTGCTCGTTCTCATGTCGGTCATTATCTGACATTTGTGTGGTGCAAATTTTACTTACCACATATCAGCCCAGCCTGAATGTTGTCCAGGTCTTACTGCCTGCAGGCAAGGACTGCTTAATTACCTGAGAAGTTGCAAATGGAATCATCAGTGAACATGCCCACTTCTCACCTTATGATGGAGGGAAGGTCATTGATGAAGCGGCTGAAGATAGTTGGGCCTTGGGCACTGCATAAGAAACTTCTGCACCGATGTCCTGGGGCTGAAATCATGGCTTCCAACAACCACAAACTTCTTTTGTGCTAGGTATGACTCCAGGCAGAGAAGAATTTTCCCCAGTTCCCACTGACTTCAATTTTATTAGGGCTCCTTGATTGCACACTCAGTCAAATGCTGCCTTGATGTCAAGGGTAGTCACTCTCATCTCACCTCTGCAACTCAGCTCTTTTGTCCATGTTTGGACATAGACAGTAATGCGGTCTGGTGTCAAGTGATTCATGTGGAATCCAAACTGAGCAATGGTGAGTGCCACTAGATAGCACTGTTGATGACACCTTCCATCAATTTTCTGATGATTGAGAGTGGACTGATGGGGCCGTAATTGGCCAGATTGGATTTGTCCTACTTTTTGTGGCCAGGACATACCTGGGCAACTGTCGGGTAGATCACAATGTTGTAGCTGAACTGGAACAGCTTGGCTAGAGGCTTGGCAGTTCTGGAGCATAAGACGTCAGCACGACAATTGGGATGTTGTTGGGGCCCATAGTCTTTGCTGCATCCGGTACGCTCAGCCATTTCTTGATATCACATGGAGTGAATTGAATTGGCTGAGGACTGGCTTCTATGATGGTGGGGACCTCAGGAGGTGGCTGAGGTGGATCATCCACTTGGCACATACGTTTCATCCTTGTCTTATGCATTCACGTGCTCAGCTCTGCCATCATTGACGATAGAGATGCTCATGGAGCACCTGCCTCCAGTTAGTTGTTTAATTGTGCACCACCATTCACATCTCGAAGTAGCAGAACTGCAAAGCTTTGATCTGATCCATTTGTTGGGGGATCACTTAGCTCTGTCAATAGCATGCTGCTTCCGTTGTTCAGCATGCATGTAGTCCTGTATTGCAGCTTCAACAGGTTAGCACCTCATTTTTTGTTATGCCTGGTTTGCTCCGGGCATGCTCTTCTACAGTCCTCATTGAAACAGGGTTGGTGCCCTGGCTTGTTAGTAAAAGTAGAGTGTGGGATATGCCGGGCCATGCCGGTAGGACATGCTCAGGGATGGTGAGGGAGAGTCTGCAATTGAAAGGTATGATTCTGTGAAGATTAATATATGAATACTCACAGAACATAAGAAATGGGAGCAGGAGTAGGCCATTTGGCCCCTCGAGCCTGCTCCACCATTCAATAAGATCATGGCTAATCTAATTGTGGCCTTAGCTCCACTTTCCTGCATGCCCCATAACCCTTTAGTCCCTTGTAGATTAAAAATCTATCCAGCTCAGTTCAATGACCCAGCCTCCACTGCTCTCTGGGGTAGATAATTCATAAGATTAAATACCCTTTGAGAGAAGAAATTCCTCGTCATCTCTGTCTCAAATGGGAGAACCCTTAATTTGAAACTCTGCCCCCTTGTTCTAGATTCCCCCATGAGAGGAAACATCCTCTCAGCATCTACCCTGTTGAGCCCCCTCAGAATCCTATAGATTTCAATAAGATCACCTCTCATTCTTCTAAACTCCAATGAATATAGACCCAACCTGTTCAACCTTTCCTCATAAAACAACCCCTTCATCCCAGAAATCAGACTAGTGAACCTTCTCTGAACTGCTTCCAATGCAAGTATATCCCTCCTTTAGTAAGGAGACCAAAACTGTACACTGTACTCTAGATGAGGTCTTGCAATGCCCTGTATAGTTGTAGCAAGCCTTCCCTACTTTTATACTTCATCCCCCTTGCAAAAAAGGCCAACATTCCATTTGCCTTCCTAATTACTTGCTGTACCTGCATGCTAACTTTTTGTGATTCATGTATGAGGACACCCAGATCCCTCGGTACCACAACATTCTGCAGCCTCTCTCCATGTATAATATATTCTGCTTCTCTATTCTTCCTGCAAAAGTGGACAACCCCACATTTTCCCATGTTGTGCACCATCTGCCAAATTTTTGCCCAGTCACTTAATCTGTCTATATCCATTTGCAGACTCTGTGTCCTCCTCATAACTTGCTTTCCTGCCTGTCCTTGACAACAAATTTGGCTACAATACACTCAGTATCTTCATCCAAATCATTAATACAGATTGTAAGTAGTTCCTGCCCCAGCACTGATCCCTGTGGCATACTACTAGTTACAGTTTGCCAACCTGAAAATGCCCCATTTATCCCGACTCTCTGTTTCCTGTTAATTAGTCAATCCTCTATACATGCTATTATCCCTAATACCATGAGCTCTTACCTTGTGCAGTAACCTTTTATGTGGCACCTTATCAAATGCCTACATCTACTGGTTCCCTTTTATCCACCCTGCTTGTTAGATCCTCAAAGAACACTAATAATTTTCCTTTCACAAAACCATGTTGACTCTGCCTGATGGCAAAATGATTTTCTAAATGTCCTGCTACTACTTCCTTAATATTGGATTCCAGCATTTTCCCAATGACAAGATATTAGGCTCACTAATATGAAGGGTCACTGACCCGAAACGTTAACTCTGCTTCTCTTTCCACAGATGCTGCCAGACCTGCTGAGTGGTTCCAGCATTTCTTGTTTTTATTTCAGATTTCCAGCATCCGCAGTATTTTGCTTTTATTAAGATATTAGGCTACCTGGCCTCTCATTTCCTGCTTTCTGTCTCTCTCCTATCTTGAATAGGGGTATTAAATTTGCAGTTTTCCAATCCGCTGGGACCTTTCTAGAAGCTAGGGAATTTTGGAAGGTCGCAACCAATGCATCTAATATCTCTGCAGCCACTTCTTTTAAGACTCCATGTTGCAGGCCATCAGGTCCAGGGGACTTGTCAGCCTTTAGTCCCATTAGTTTCTCTTAAACTTTTCTCTAGTGAAAGTGATTTGTTTCAAGTTCCTCCCTTTTGCTTTGTGATTTTCTACTATTCTTGGCATATTTTTTGTGTCATCTTCTGCGAAGGCTCCAACAAGAGAGAAACTAACCATCTCCCCTTGACATTCAGTGGCATTACCATCGCTGAATGCCCTTGACCAGAAACTGAACTGGAGTAGCCATATAAATACTGTGGCTACAAGAGCAGGTCAGAGGCTAGGAATCCTGCAGCAAGTAACTCATCTCCTGACTCCCCAAAGCCAGTCCACCATCTACAAGACACAAGTCAGGAGTATGATGGAATACTCTCAACTTGCCTGGACGGGTGCAGCTCCAACAACACTCAAGATGCCCGACACCATCCAGGATAAAGCAGCCCGTTTGATTGGCACCCCATGCACAAACATTCACTCTCTCCATCATCGACGCACAGTGGCAGCAGTGTGTACCATCTACAAGATGCACTGCAGCAATGCACCAAGGCTCCTTAGATAGCACCTTTGAAACCCACGACGTCTGCCAACTAGAAGGACAAGGGCAGCAAATGCATGGAAACACCACCACCTGCAAGTTCCCCTCGAAATCACACACCATCCTGACATGGAACTATATCGTCATTCCTTCACAGTCACTAGGTCAAAATCCTGGAACTCCCTTCCTCACAGCACTGTGGGTGTACCTCCCTCACATGGACTGCAGTGGTTCAAGAAGGCAGCTCACCACCACCTACTCAAGGGCAATTAGGAATGGGCAATAAATGCTGGCATAGCCAGTGACGCCCACATCCCATGAATGAATATTAAAAAAATACTTGCTCAAAGTCTCTGCCATTTCCTTGTTTCCCATTATTAATTCTCCAGTCTCATCCTCTAAAGGACCAATGTTTACTTTAGCTACTCTTTTCCTTTTTATGTACTTGTAGAAGATCTTACTTGTCTGTTTTTGCATTTCTTGCTAGTTTACTCTCATATTCTAATTTCTCCTTCTATTTTTAGTTATCCTTTGCTAGTTTCTAAAATTTTCCCAATCTTTGGGCCTCCCACTAACCTTCACAGCCTTGTACACCCTTTCTTTCAATTTGATACCATTCTTAGCTTCCTTAGTTAGACATAGATGGTGCATCCTTCTCATAAAGTCTTTCTTTCTCAATAGAATATATCTTTGTTGAGAGTTATAAAATATCTCCTTAAATGTCTGCCACTACTTATCTACCATGTTACCTTTTAACCTATTTTCCCAGTCCACTTTAGCCAGCTCTTCATGCCTTTGTAATTGCGTTTTATTTAAGTTTAAGACACTAGTTTCTGACTCAAGTTTCTCACCCTCAAATTGAATGTGAAGTTCTATCATGTTATGATCATTCTTGCTACAGGATCCCTTACTACGGGATCATTAATTAATCCTGTCACATTACCCATTACCAGGTCTAAATAGCCTGTTCACTGGTTGGTTGCAAACATATTGTTCTGAGAAACTATTCCAAGTACACTCTATGAACTCATCCTCAAGGCTACCTTTGCCAATTTGATTTATCCAATTGCTTGTTAAGAAAGTGCATCTATCTTTTTTGTTAAGTATATGTTTTTGAGGACTTATATTTAAATTGTGGAGATGGATTTATTGGAAGGCTGAAGATTTCATAGAAGCTGGACTTTGCTTTGTTGTTGACAGTTCATTGAAAGGACACTGAGATGTTGATAAAAACAGCCTCACTGGAAGTCATGTGCTTTAAGAAATAAACAACAGAAACCTTGGTGACCTGGGAAGATGTTTAAAGGGAAGTGACAGGTCAAGGTTTAGAGGGGTCAGGAGGCTTGACTCTTGACATATTGTTTTTGTTTTTTCTTTGGACAGTGTGTTGGGGTGTGAATTGTTTTTAAAACAGTTGGAGAAAACTAGCCAAGACAGCAGCCACCGTCAGCTCACCCTCTTCCATCTCTTTGAGAACCTCCTGAGAATCAAGTGTGAGAAATAGAGAAACTGATGCTGCATTTCTCCTGAAAAGCTTGCCAAACTGATCCTCAACGTCACCTGAAAAGAGCTGCTCTAGAAAGGTCTCAGAGTCAGCCGTCAATGTATATTTTGGATGCCAGACCAAAAAAGGGACAACCAACATTTTTCCATATCTTCTCTTTTTTCTTCAAGAATTAGCAAGTATTCAACCAAAGTATTCTCTTTTTTGTCTTTTTATTAGATCTCTGCAAAGAGAATTTCTGTATTTTTTTCAGTGTGTGTGAGTTTGTGTGTGGGAAATTTAAAAAGGAAATTTTCACATTTCAATCTGTGTGTTAATGCTTTGTTCGTTACTGGTTAAGTCTTGTTTTATAATAAACTGATAATTTTGTTGTTTATTAAAGAAACCTGGCTGGTGTATTTAATTCTGGGATAAACAGTAGAGTATGATTGACCCCATTGGTAACTGGGTAAATATGTGACCTGTGGAGAAGTGGAATTAAAAAGGACAGTGCACTCCTCCTGTCTCAGTGGTAATATGCTATGAAGATTAAAATTGCCCATGATTATTGCAGTACCTTTCTTACAAGCCCCTATTATTTCTTGATTTGTACTCTGTCCTACAGTGTGGCTACTATTAGGAGACCTATAAACTACTCTCACCAGTGACTTCTTTCCCTTGCTATTTCTTATCTACACGCAAACTGATTCTACATCTTGATCTTCCAAGCCAAGATCATTTCTTACTACTGTACTGATCTCATCCTTTATTAACAAGGCTACCAACCTCCTTTTCCTTTCTTCCTATCCTTCCGAAATGTCAAATGCCCTTGAATATTCAGTTCCCAGCCTTGGTCACTCTGAAACTATGGGCTGAATTGTATCAGCACGCCACGCTCCGTGGTGGCGTGCTGTGAAGTCGGCGGCCTTCCGCCGCTGAGCCCCCGTGATATTATGCACAGGACTCATTTAAATAGAGGGGGCGGAGTGGCCGCCCCCGATGATGTAGTGGGGGTGGCCACCGCCTCCCTGGCAACAGCAATGGCACCAGTGCCATTTTTAGAGGGCTTCAAGCCCTTAGAAGTAATTTTAATTTTTAAAGTGATATTCTTGTGCAGTGAATGTAGAAATTGAAATAAATGCTGGAGGCTCTTTCCCACCCACCCCCCAATGATTGTTTTCGGTGCAATATGAACATTTTTCCAAACCCCATCTTTCTCCACCCCAACCTCTTAACTTTTGTCCTTGAATCCCTTCCCACCATCCCCACAACCAATAAAAAATGTTTTCCCTGCGCTCCCACCCCTCCCGCCCTGATAATTTTATTTCCCCCCCCTTCCCACCAGTATCTCGCCTTGGAATTCCAACGGAGTTCTGTCGGAGCGTGGGTCGCCACCGATGGGCTGTAAAATCGGCATGGGATGGTCATCATCGGCAGGTAAGTTAATTTGAATGTTAATTATCCTCATTTTAATATTTTAATGAAGGCCCCGCCGCTTGGCCTCACTGAGACCTCATCGGTGCCGCTAATATCCGATGGGGCCTTCTCGGCATAGTGGGTCGAGGTGGGCCGCTCCCACTAGCATTTTACGAACCTCCCCGCCACGACCCATGACGTTGAGGGGCTGATACAATTCAGCCCTATGTCTCTGTAATGGCTATCTTATCATACAATTTATTTCTGTTTGTGCTATCAATTCACCCATCTTGTTACAAATGCTGTCTGCATTCAGCTTTTAATTCTGTCTTTTTACCTTTTTCCCTAGTCTGCCCCATTTGCTAGCGCACTCTTATGTTTGTATGCTCTGTTCCTTCCTGTCACTCGCTGGTTATCATTACCCGTATTGCCACCCTGGACTATTGCCTTGTCCTTTCTCATTAACTTTCTAAATCTCCCATAACGTGAACCCTCACCTCCACTATTTATTTTAAAGCCCTCTCTCCAGCCCTAATTATATGATTCTGCAGATACGATAGGACGGCAGATTTTCTTCCCTCAAGGGCATTAGTAAAGCAGATGGGCTTTTACAACAATTAAATTGTTTCATGGTCACCATTACAGACACTAGCTTTTTATTCAAGATTTAGTTAATTAATTAATTGAATTCAAATTCCCCAGCTGCTATGATGAGATTTGAACTCATGTTTCCAGATCATTCGTCCAGGCCTCCAGAGTACTAGTCCAGTAACATATAATGTAATCCTTTATTAATAAACATAGTCTTTCTGCATATGCCAGATTTAAGCAGGGTGTTTTAGCCCTCAAAAGGAGAAAATGATCAATTATTTTGTTTGGGATAAATCTATCATAAGAGAGATTGTCACGCTTACATAAGGAGAAATTATGAACTATAAAATGATGAATTGAACTCAAAACGGACACCTTTTGCTGCAAAGCAAGATGGAATAAGAGGTCAAGTGACCTTTCCTGTCCTGTGAATACACATGGTAACTACTGGAATCCTGAACAAATCTTCATGAATGGTCAAGTGTTGAAGAAAGCATTAGAATTGTAAATGGCCCATTTAGTGTTAATGGCTACCCCGCTTCAACAAGTGGAGGCTAACAATGACTTGGCAGACATGTAGACTCCAGACTCAAACTCAGAATAATGGGTGTGAAAAAACACCACTTTATCAAGATGGCATAGAGATGAGCAACACCCAAACCCATTATCTAACAATGGTCACACCATCAAACACCATTTATGAAAACACAATGGGAGAGAAACTTGGATGACCTGACGGAAAACAAGTCTCTGATAAGGAGATTTTAATAAGAGACATTTTTTGTGCAAAAAGCAGAAAGCCAGAAGGAAGAGACACCCATCCCAGTGAGAATATTGCCAGAACACCATCTTTAAACTACCTAGAGCCAGAGACAAAAGGTGACATGAAAATCCCTAACTGAGAAATCGCAACAGGATTTTTTGCCATTGAACTGTGACTGAGATTTAACCAAAGAGGTCTGCTACAAAGCATCCATCCACCTGAAACTTTTCAAAGTTTGATGTCAGTGAACCAGGAAAGAGGAAAACATGCTTGCACTGTTTTTAAATCTCCCTTCGGGGAATCAAGCAAGATTTCACAATGAACTCTTTTTTTTTAAGCCATCAGACCTAAATGCGTGCTATATTTTAATCTCTATCTTTTCTTGTGTGTGTATGAGTGGGTGGTGTTGCAAATATTTTCAGGTATTGTTTCATAAACATTTATCTTTCTTTAAACCTACGAGAAAACCTGTCATTTGTCTGTTTATTGACCATTAAAACACTCAAGGGTTAAAACACAATTCTAATAAAAACGCTGTCTTTGGTCCGTTGAGAGGTGAAAAAGGGAAATCACCCCTATCATTTTCCATCTGAAGTAACAAGACTGAAGTAGAATCCATGAAGATAGAATGATGAGTTGCAGTGTACAAGAATGAAGTAGTGAGTGCACTGCATTCTAATTTGGGTGATTTTGATTCTACTCTTGTACATCATGCTTTTGCTCTAACTGCTACTATTATATTTCATGTCTGTCTGGCTGCCTTGTTCGTCTCTTTCCCTCTCAATCATTGCATTTTCCCACTTATCATTCCAACTGGGCGTTATGTACAGGCTTTTTGTAACTACACTAGATTTATTAAAACATCCAGCTCAGAAAAAGAAAAAGACTAAGATGTTTTTGTATGTAGTAAAGTCAAATTCATTATTATATATTGACCATTAAGGACTGTTCATTCTGCTATTTAATTTAATCTTGTAATATCCCTCTAAAATGTTATGCTTGTAAGCATTCTGGCATTAGATCTATTAAGAAGATTATTATCTCTAAAAGAGTCTTATATTTCCAACAACCACTGTAAAGTATGATGCTATAAAACATGGTATAATTATAGAGCCATAGAATGATACAGAACAGAAGGAAGCCATTCGGCCCATTTGGCCTGTGTCAGCTCTTAGAAAGAGCTATCCAATTAGTCCCACCCTGCTGCACTTTCCCATAGCCCAGTAAATTATTCCCCTTCAAACATTTATCCAACTGTCTTTTGAAAGTTACTATTGAATCTTCTTCCACAACCCTTTCAAGCAATGCATTCCAGATCACAACAACCTGCTGTGTAACAAAACATTTCCTCATGGCATCCCAAGTTCTTTTGATAATCACCTTAAATCTGTGTCCACAACTTACAGGACTGAGCTGTGGCTCAGTTGGTAGCGCTCTTGCCTCTGAATCATAGAGTTCTTGGTTTAAGTTCTGCTCCAGCATCAAAATCAAGACTGACATTCCAGTAGCAAAGGAGTTCTGCACTGTTGGAGGTGAAGTCTTTCAGATGAGGCATTAAACTGAGGCCCTGTCTGTCCTCTCAGGTGGATGTGAAAGATCCCATGGCACTATTTCAAAGAAGAACAGGGGCGTTATCCCTAGTGTTCTGGCCCTCAATCAATATCACAAAAACAGATTATCTGGTCATTATCACATTACTGTTCGTGGGAACTTGTGTGCAAATTAGCTGCCTTGTTTCCAACATGACAACAGTGACTGCACTTCAAAAGTACTTCAGTGGTTATAAAGTGCTTTGAGATGTCCAGTGATTGTGAAAAGCAGTAGAAGTTGTTTCTTTTTACCAACCCATCTGCTACTGTTCATTGTTTACTACATTTTCAAGTGTCCTTTCATCTGCAAAATTTGAAATTATGCCCTGTAATGCCAAGTCCAGGCCATTAATATAGATCAAAAAAAGCAGAGGTCCTAACACTGACCCCTACGAAACATCACTCTATACTTCCCTCCAGTTTGAAAAACAACAGTTCACCACTCCTCACTGTTTTCGGTCCCTTAGAATTTTACATCCATCACTGTCCCTTTAACCCCATGGGCTTTAATTTTGCTTACAAGTTTATTATGTGGTACTTCGCCAAATGCCTTTTGAGAGGCCATATATACATCAACCACACCACTGTCACCAAAGAACTCAAACAATTTAGTCAAATATGATTCACTGATAATTTTCCAAATGTCGATTAATTTTGTCCCAAATTATTGTCTCAAAGTTCCCCACCACTGAAGTTAGGTGGGGGTGTTAGTTGACCTTGTCCTATCAACACCTTCTCCTTTGTTATCTCTTGCCCCACCCTCGCTTTACTTGCTTAAAACCAATTACATTTCTAATATTTTCCAGTTCTGATGATGGGTCACTGACCTGAAATATTAACTCTGCTTATCTCTCCACAGATGCTGCCGACCTGCTGAGTATTTCCAGCATTTCTTGTTTTTATTTCAGATTTCCAGCATCTGCAGTATTTTGCTTTTATTTATACTACTGAAGTTAGGTTGATTGGCTTGTAATTGCCGGGTTTATCCTTTTTTAAACATGGGTCCAACATTTGCAATCCTCCAGTCCTCTGGCATCACCCCATATTAAAGGATGACTGGAAGATTGTGAACAGAGCCTCCACAATTTTCACCCTTACTTCTCTCAGTAACTTAAGATGCATCCCATCTGGACCAGCTGACTATTGTACTTCAAGCGGTACCAACCTTTTAAGTACCTCCTCTTAACCTATTTTTATTCTATCCAATATCACCACTACCTCCTCCTTTACTGTGATATTGGCAGTATCCTCTTCTCCAGTAAAGACAGATGCAAAGTACTCATTTAATACCTCACCCATGCCCTTTGTCTCCATAAAGAGGTCTACTTTTTTGGTCCCTAATTGGCAGATCATTCCCTTTGAGTATCCATTTACTATACTACCCTAAGTAAGATACCAATTGTGGTGAGTAGGCTACTCATTGGTATGTAGGACGGGATATAAAGGAAGAAATAACTGCAACTTGTCAGAAAGGTACAGCCATAATTATGGGGGATTTTAACCTACATATAGACTGGAAAAATCAGATGGGCAGAGGTAGCCTAGATGAGGAGTACGTAGAATGTTTTCGGGATAATTTCTTGGAACAATAAGTTCTGGAGCCAACCAGAGAGCAGACTATACTAGACCTGGTATTGTGCAATGAGATAGGATTAATTAATGACCTCATAGTTAAGGCACCCTAGGTTGCAGCGATCATAATATGATTGAATTTTACGTTCAGTTTGAGGGAGAGAAGAGTGGGTCCAAGACTGGTATTTTAAACTTAAATAAGGACAATTATGAGGGCATGAAAGCAGAGCTAACTAACGTGAACTGGCAAATTAGGTTAAGGGATTGGTCAATAGAGATGCAGTGGCAGACATTTAAGGGGATATTTCAGAATACACAGAATAGATACATTTCAATGAGAAAGAAAAATTCTATGGGTGGGACCCGCCATCCGTGGTTAACTAAAACAGTTAAAGATAGTATCAAACTTAAAGAAAAAGCCTATATTTTCGCAAAGATGGGAGGCAGGTCAGAAGATTGCACAGAATATAAAAAACAGCAAAGAATGACTAAAAGATCGATAAGGAAGGTAACATTAGAGTACGAGAGAAAGCTAGTTAGAAATATAAAGACAGATAGTAAGAGTTTCTACACATATTTTAAAAAGAAAAGAGTTAACAAAGTGAGCGTGGTCCTATAGAAAGTGAGTCTGGGGAATTAATAATGGATAATAAGGAGGTGGAAGATGAACTGAACAGATATTTTGCATCAATCCTTGCTATTAAGGATACAAGTAATATCCCCCCAGTATTAGCTGCAAGTCAGGAAGTGGAAGGGAGGAACTCAGGATATTACAATCACCAGGGAAGTGGTACTGAACAAATTGTTGGAGCTGTGGGCTGACAAGTCCCTGGGTCCTGATGGACTTCATCCTAGGGTGTTAAAAGAAGTGTCTAGTGAGATAGTTGATGCGTTAGTTTTAATTTTCCAAAATTCCCTGGATTCGGGGAAGGTTCCATTAGATTGGAATATAGCGAATGTAACTCCTTTATTCAAAAAGGGAGGGTGACAGAAAGCAGGAAACAACAGGCCAGTTAGCTTAATATCTGTCTTAGGGAAAATGTTAGAAGCTATTATTTTTTTAAAATTTTATTTAGAGATACAGCACTGAAACAGGCCCTTCGGCCCACCGAGTCTGTGCCGACCAAGAACCACCCATTTATACTAACCCTACAGTAATCCCATATTCCCTACCACCTACCTACACTAGGGGCAATTTACAACGGCCAATTTACCTATCACCTGCAAGTCTTTGGCTGTGGGAGGAAACCGGAGCACCCGGCGAAAACCCACGCGGTCACAGGGAGAACTTGCAAACTCCACATAGGCAGTACCCAGAATCGAACCCGGGTCCCTGGAGCTGTGAGGCTGCAGTGCTAACCACTGCGCCACTGTGCCACCCCTAAGACGTTATAGCAGGGCATTTCGAAAAATTCAGTGTAATCAGGCAGAGTCAACTTGGTTTGGCGAAAGGGAAATCATGTTTAACCAATTTATTGGAGTTCTTTGAGGGAGTTACATGTGCTGTGGATAAAGGGGAACCGGTGGATGCATTGTACTTTGATTTCCAGAAGGCATTTGATAAGGTTCCACATCAAAGGTTATTGCAGAAAATTAAAGCTCATGGTGTTGGGGCTAATATATTGGCATGAATAGAAGATTGGCTAGCTAACAGGAAAAAGAGAGTAGGTATAAATGGGTAATTTTCTGCATGGCAAGATGTAATGAGTGGTGTGCCACAAGGATCTGTGATGGGGCCTCAACCTTTTACAATTTATATAAATGACTTAGATGAAGGGACTGAAGGTATGATTGCTAAATTTGCTGATGACACAAAGATAGGTAGGAAAGTAACTTGTAAAGAGGACATAAGGGGACTACAAAGGGACATAGGTAGGTTAAGCGAGTGGGCAAAGACCTGGAAATGAAGTATAATGTGGGAAAGTGAGAAACTGTCCACTTTGGTAGGGAGAATAAAAAAGAAGCATATTATCTAAATGGTGAGAGATTGCAGAGCTCTGAGATGCAGAGGGATCTGGGTGTCCTCGCACATGAATTGCAGGAGGTTAGTATACAGGTACAGCGTGCAATCAGGAAAGCTAATAGATTATCGTTTATCGCGAGGGGAATTGAATACAAAAGTAGGGAGGTTATGCTTCAACTATACAGGGCATTGGTGTGACCACCATCTGGAGTACTGTGTACAGTACTGGTCTCCTTATTTAAGAAAGGATGTAAATGCGTTGGAGGCAGTACATAGAAGGTTTACTAGACTAATACCTTGAATGGGCAGGCTATCTTACGAGGAAAGATTGGACAGGTTAGGCTTGTATCCGCTGGAATTTAGAAGGGCAAGAGGTGACTTGATTGAAACATATAAGATCCTGAGGGGTCTTCACAGAGTGGATGTGGAAAACATGTTTCCCCTTGTGGGAGAATCTAGAACTAGGGGTCACTGTTTAAAAATAAGGGGTTGCCCATTTAAGATAGAGAAGAGGAGAAATGTTTTCTTTGGAATTCTCTTCCTCAAAAGGCGGTGGAAGCAGAGTCTTTGAATATTTTTAAGGCAGAGGTAGCTAGATTCTTGATAAGCAAGGGGGTGGAAGGTTATTGGGGGTAGGTGGAATTGTGGAGTAATCGGTTCAGCCATGAACTTACTGAATGGTGGAGCAGGCTTGAAGAGCCGAGTGGTCTACTCCTGCTCCTAATTCGTATGTTTGTATCCAAATACACCTCCTTTAAACCCAGAAGTGGGTGGATTGGAGCCAGGTTGGGGTTGTGATCCAAAAATCAATTATTTTAACTCCCCATCCATCGCTAGTCCATCTGTTCTTAGGAGTTAAAATTCACCCCATTATCTTGTTCAGCATTTATACTTGCAGTGGGTGGCATGACTCTCCTGGAAAGAAAATAGTGTAAAGACAGAGGAAGACATCATATTCCAGGCAAGGAACAAGAAGTTGAGTTCCAGCTCCCCTGCCCGCCCTCCCCCCTCCCCCCTCCCCCCCACCCCCCACTTCACTGCCCCCGGATACTGGTAGCTACTGGAAAGAAAGTTGTAAATTGGAACTGCATGGAAGGAAATGTACTGATAAATGTTATGATCAATAGGGATATTATTAAATTGTTAAACTATAGATGTTGTTTATTTGGTCATATATTCAGCTGGATTAGAAATAAAAATGGGGACTGGAACCAGGCTGAGGAAATTATCACAAATTTACTAGGATATTGCCTGGTATGTGAAAATTAATAAAATGAAGAAAGCAGTGAAAAATTGTGTCTATTTTTCTTTTGTTACAACAATGCAGGTTATGCGGCAATATAATAGATGTTTAAAATTATTTAAGGATAAGGCAAGTTAGAAAGAAGCAGACCATTTCCATTAGTTGAGAGACTATAGATATAATATTAAATGTAAGAGATTTAGGACAGAAGGTAGGAGAAACTTCTTTAGACAGTTGTGAGACATTGAATTTACTTCCAGGGTTAGTGATCGAGGCAGAAACTGGCAACATTCAACAGTTGATCGGATCAGTGGATGAAAGAAAAGGGGTTGAAGAGATATGGGATCTTGTTGGGTAAATGTGATGAGAACTATTTGCTTGCGTGAAGGATACACACTGTCAAGGACCGGTTGGACCGAATGGCCTGCTTACATTTGTAACTTCTAAGTATGAATTCAATGATGCAATCTGGTTGAAATTGCAACCATTCATTCCATGGAATCCTGCTGCTAATAGTTGGGGCTTTCAACAGCATTTTCATTTGTGTTCACAGCTAGACAGCAATTTCTATCAGCAAATCTTGTGATCCAAAACTTGACTTTATTCTTATCCAGGTAACCTTGAATCACAGTAAATTGCTTACTGGAGAATACATAGGATGTCTATAAAGTTGTCCAGTCACCTCAGAAAGTGGAAAATAACATGCTGTTACTCCAATAAATAAAAACTAAAATTACTTTTGTCAAAATTATTTACAGATGAAATATATATGAAGAATCACAGCAGGACAACACAATATATGAACTGCCATGTCTGTTAAAAAGAGCTTTAAATCCTACATATTTTCTCAGAAAATTTTCATTGAACATTATCTTTGTTAATGAATGTTCCTATTGGCACCTATTAATGGCAAGTCAGATAGAGAACACTCCCAATCAAAGGAATCTTTACCTCCTTTTGGAGATGAAACTATTTCTTCCCAACCATCAGACAATCAAAATATTTACTGTTTTTAACACTGAATTAAAAGCAAAATACTGCGGATGCTGGAAATCTGAAATAAAAACAAGAAATGCTGGAAACACTCAGCAGGTCTGGCAGCATCTGTGGAGAGCGAAGCAGAGTTAACGTTTCAGGTCAGTGACCCTTCTTCAGAACGTTAACTCTGCTTCTCTCTCCACAGATGCTGCCAGACCTGCTGAGTGTTTCCAGCATTTCCTGTTTGTATTACTGTTTTTAACACTTGGATAGACAGGGTGCAAGTAGTGTGACTTACAGCTCCGATATACAGGGCTGGATTTTACCAAGCCCACGACGTCGGGCTCCGTGGCGAGGGGGGCTCGAAGATGGTTACGGCGGAGACCCGCCACGGAGGCTGATGCCGGGACAGTCTGGCCTGATTCTCCCGGCAGCGTGAGGCCCTGTGGCAGCACCTCCCCACCACCCCCCCACCCCACCCCAGCCTCTGGGCGACGAGACCTGGATTTAGATATTTAAACTAATAAGACAAATAAATTTAAATCAACTTACCTTGAATTTTCCGGGCCAACCGCAATCTTTGGCACGGTGGCTGGCACTCCCGTACCTTCAATTCCCTGTCTGGGGAAAGCAGGCATGACACTGGTGGGGAGAGGGCAGGAGATAAGATTTTTACGGCAGGGAGAATGGGGTCAAATAAGCATCATCAATGTAAGGGATTTTTTTATTCTTTCATGGGATGTGGGCATTGCTGGCAAGGCCAGCATTTGTTGCCCATCTCTAATTGCCCTTGACCTGAATGGCTTACTAGGCCATTTCAGAGAGCATTTTAAGAGTCAACCACATTGCTGTGGGTCTGGAATCACATGTAGGCCAGACCAGGTAAGGACAGCAGATTTCCTTTTCCTAAAGGACATTAGTGAACCAGGTGGGTTTTTATGACAATCAATGATAGTTTCATGGCACCATTACTGAAACTACCAATTCCAGATTTTTGAATTATCAATTAATTGAATTAATTAATTAATTGAATTTAAATTCCACCAGTTGCCATGGTGGGATTTGAACCCATATCCCCAGGCCATCAGCCTAGGTCTCTGGATTACTAGTTCAGTGTCATTACCACTACGCCACCGTCTCCCCAGTAATTGATGGGAAGGGGTGCACTTTCAACTTTGTGCAGTCTGGGGGTGGGGGGGGGTGAAGGTCAGAATTCACAGGTAAGTGTTTTGTGTGGGGGGTGGGGAAGGCAAAAACTTAATGTAATTTTTATTGGAGGGTTGGAAAGGGGCGTTACAATTTTATTTTGTAAATTTTGGGCAGGGGCGGAGTTCACTTTAAAAATTCAAATTTGCCGGCAGGGATGGCTGCTCTTTATAAATGGCGCCAGCACCAGCACCAGCACACAGGCCATTGCCGGCGACGGACAGCTCGACCCCTCCACATAATTGGGGGGGGGGGAGTGCGTGGGCTGCCCTGGCTATTTAAATGAGCTGTCATGCGGGAGATCGTGGCGGCTCTTTGGGCCGCCATTTTTTGAGCTCGCCGCCAGGAGCGATGGTGGGCTCTTAAAATTCAGCCCACAGTCTGCCTGTTGTTGTCAGGGATCAACAAATCAGAAAACATCATTTCATCTGTGGCTGAAATGGAATTTGAAAATAAAACACCCGCTTTCTTCATTTAAGAACCTTAATTTAATTTATTTAATCAAAGGTTTGTTGATACTCAGAGATTAATAATTTAGCAACTATTCTAATTTTCCAAGGAAATGTATGAACTGCATTGTAAATTGAGACAACAGTAAAATATGTACATAAAATACATATCTAATGGGTTCAAAAGTTCTACATCATGCCAAGCTTTCTGTAGCTTTCAGCATTTAATCCCATCAATCAGTTCTCTCCAGGAACTCTCCAAATCTTTTCTGTTTCAATGAGAACAGAAAGTGCCGGAAATACTCAGCAGGTCTGGCAGCATCTGTGGAGAGAGAAACAGAGTGAACGTTTCAGGTGTCATGATCCTGCCTTTTTTTTTCTCTGGGAAATATGCACTGTGCCTTTAAGGCTGGGAAAGAGCCATACTGCTTTAAGGCAGCAAGCTCTAAAGACTGAGTCAAAGAGTGCATTCTCGTTGCCTGGGACACAGCCATTCGCAGACTGCGATTCAAAGGGTGCATTCTCGTTGCCTTGGATTCAGCCACTGGGACTGAGCATTGAGAGATACATTGGTTACAATTTAATTTTGAACTGGCTTATATTGCAAACAGACTGTTCTAACGGAACACACAGACAATCAGCTGGTGTTAGCGCCTGAAAGAAGTGCTCTCAGCCATTTAAACTGAAGGAAGAGAATTTACTCTGTTTATTTATTATTTCTCAAAATTCTAAAAAGTCAAGCCAAAACAGAGATCTCCGATAATTTAAACTGAAGGACAATTTTTTTATCCCTCAAAAGCTCTAAAGTTAGATTGATTGTATTGAAAGTGTTTGCAAGTTGTTAATTGTTGAAATCCATCGCTGGAGAAGGAAAGCATCACTTACTGCTGGAATTAGACTACGGACTGTTCTACTGTTGGAAGAACCTTTTTTTCCCATCGGATGGCTGTGAGGACTTCAAGCAACACTGGACTGTAAATTTGCAAGGACTCTAACTTTTTATATTTTAAATGTTATTTATATCTTCATAGTGTTTAAGAATTTAGTTTTTCTGATTAAACAGTTAATTTGCTAGTTTAAAGACACCTGGTTTGGTTAGCCTCATTCGGGGGTTAATAGATGGTACAATTTGGCTGGGTCTTTCTTTAATTTGGAAAGTTTTAAATGGCGATCTGTGGAGGGACGGGATTGAATTAACAGTGCGTTTCTCCCACCACATCAGAATCGTATATTTTGATTGGGGGCTTTGATAGGAGTGGTCGGTCATAACACAGGTATGATGAAAAGTCACAGACCTCATCAGACCTGAAACATTAATGTTGGGCTTAGTTGTATTTGTATTAGTAGCGTCGTAGGGCGGTCTAGAGAAAGTATTAGACTCTGGTAAAGGTTAACTAACAACTCTTTATTATTTACAGTTACTATATACACTCTCCGCAAGCCACCTAAGCTAGCATCCTTCATGTTGCGACACCTCTTCTCTCAAGCCTATCTCATGTGACTGTACAGTGGGAGGGTGCTCTCTCACTGTCTTCAGTTATTAGCCCTTTACAACGTTGTACTACATCTCCCCCAAGTCTTTATCCAACATTTTTCCAAACATATATACTTTTATAACTTCTCCACTACTCTCTCTCCCCCCAAGTCTCTGACTTTACAGATTCAGTCTCATCGGAGGTTTGACTACTGTCCCTGATCTGGTTGTAATCTGTCTGGGATGATCAGTAGTCTTCGAAGGAAGTCTGGATTGACTTGGTTTTTCATTTCTAAGGGGTGTAGTGTTCCATCGGTTTGGGTTTGTTCCTCTTCATCTGGATATTGCAGATGGATTACTGGCTGTTGCTTTTGCGGCATAAAAAAAAAGGACTCGGTGGTGTGCAGATAAGGTAAGGCTTTTTCTACTTATTTTTTTTTCGTGTGATTGGTAAAAACTTTTTGTTCCTTTTTCGTTTATCTAAGTTAAGACTAACTTAAGCTTAAGATCGAAAATGGCAGGAGATCTCAAACCCGTGTTATGCTCCTCTTGCTCAATGTGGGAGCTAAGGGACACGGCTGATGTCCCTGACTCCTTCACGTGCTGGAAGTGTGTCCAGCTGCAGCTCTTGTTAGACCGCATGACGGCTCTGGAGCTGCGGATGGACTCAGTTTGGAGCATCCGCGATGCTGAGGAGGTCGTGGATAGCATGTTTAGCAAATTGGTCACACTGCAGATTAGGATTGCTGAGGGTGAAAGGGAATGGGTGACCAAAAGGCAGAGAAAGAGCAGGAAGGCAGTGCAGGTGTCGTCTGCGGTCATCTCCCTCCAAAACAGGTATACCGTTTTGGATACTGTTGAGGGAGATGGCTCACCAGGGGAAGGCAGCAGTAGCCAGGTTCATGGCACCGTGGCTGGCTCTGCTGTTCGGAAGGGCGGGAAAAAGAGTGGAAGGGCTATAGTCATCGGGGATTCGATTGTAAGGGGAGTAGATAGGCGGTTCTGTGGTCGAAAACGAGACTCCCGAATGGTATGTTGCCTCCCAGGTGCACGGGTCAGGGATGTCTCAGATCGGCTGCAGAACATTCTGAAAGGGGAGGGTGAACAGCCAGTTGTCGTTGTGCACATAGGCACCAATGATATAGGTAAAAAACGGGATGAGGTCCGACAAGCAGAATTTAGGGCGTTAGGAGCCAAGTTTCTAAATTCACTTGTAACAGCCCTTCAAAACACTCCCACAGGGGATGCTGAGACCAAGTGGGCCCACATCAGAGACGCCATCTATGAGTCAGCTTTGACCACCTACGGCAAAAGTGCGAAGAGAAATGCAGACTGGTTTCAATCTCATAATGAAGAGCTGGAACCTGTCATAGCCGCTAAGCGCATTGCACTTTTGAACTACAAGAAAGCCCCCAGCGATTTAACATCCGCAGCACTTAAAGCAGCCAGAAGTACTGCACAAAGAACAGCTAGGCGTTGCGCAAACGACTACTGGCAACACCTATGCAGTCATATTCAGCTGGCCTCAGACACCGGAAACATCAGAGGAATGTATGATGGCATGAAGAGAGCTCTTGGGCCAACCATCAAGAAGATCACCCCCCTCAAATCTAAATCGGGGGACATAATCACTGACAAACGCAAACAGATGGACCGCTGGGTTGAGCACTACCTAGAACTGTACTCCAGGGAGAATGCTGTCACTGAGACTGCCCTCAATGCAGCCCAGCCTCTACCAGTCATGGATGAGCTGGACATACAGCCAACCAAATCGGAACTCAGTGATGCCATTGATTCCCTAGCCAGCGGAAAAGCCCCTGGGAAGGACAGCATTACCCCTGAAATAATCAAGAGTGCCAAGCCTGCTATACTCTCAGCACTACATGAACTGCTATGCCTGTGCTGGGACGAGGGAGCAGTACCCCAGGACATGCGCGATGCCAACATCATCACCCTCTATAAAAACAAAGGTGACCGCGGTGACTGCAACAACTACCGTGGAATCTCCCTGCTCAGCATAGTGGGGAAAGTCTTTGCTCGAGTCGCTCTGAACAGGCTCCAGAAGCTGGCCGAGCGCGTCTACCCTGAGGCACAGTGTGGCTTTCGTGCAGAGAGATCGACTATTGACATGCTGTTCTCCCTTCGTCAGATACAGGAGAAATGCCGTGAACAACAGATGCCCCTCTACATTGCTTTCATTGATCTCACCAAAGCCTTTGACCTCGTCAGCAGACGTGGTCTCTTCAGACTACTAGAAAAGATCGGATGTCCACCAAAGCTACTAAGTATCATCACCTCATTCCATGACAATATGAAAGGCACAATTCAACATGGTGGCTCCTCATCAGAGCCCTTTCCTATCCTGAGTGGTGTGAAACAGGGCTGTGTTCTCGCACCCACACTTTTTGGGATTTTCTTCTCCCTGCTGCTTTCACATGCGTTCAAATCCTCTGAAGAAGGAATTTTCCTCCACACAAGATCAGGGGGCAGGTTGTTCAACCTTGCCCGTCTAAGAGCGAAGTCCAAAGTACGGAAAGTCCTCATCAGAGAACTCCTCTTTGCTGACGATGCTGCTTTAACATCTCACACTGAAGAATGCCTGCAGAGTCTCATCGACAGGTTTGCGTCTGCCTGCAATGAATTTGGCCTAACCATCAGCCTCAAGAAAACGAACATCATGGGGCAGGATGTCAGAAATGCTCCATCCATCAATATTGGCGACCACGCTCTGGAAGTGGTTCAAGAGTTCACCTACCTAGGCTCAACTATCACCAGTAACCTGTCTCTAGATGCAGAAATCAACAAGCGCATGGGTAAGGCTTCCACTGCTATGTTCAGACTGGCCAAGAGAGTGTGGGAAAATGGCGCACTGACACGGAACACAAAAGTCCGAGTGTATCAGGCCTGTGTCCTCAGTACCTTGCTCTACGGCAGCGAGGCCTGGACAACGTATGCCAGCCAAGAGCGACGTCTCAATTCATTCCATCTTCGCTGCCTTCGGAGAATACTTGGCATCAGGTGGCAGGACTATATCTCCAACACAGAAGTCCTTGAAGCGGCCAACATCCCCAGCTTATACACACTACTGAGTCAGCGGCGCTTGAGATGGCTTGGCCATGTGAGCCGCATGGAAGATGGCAGGATCCCCAAAGACACATTGTACAGCGAGCTCGCCACTGGTATCAGACCCACCGGCCGTCCATGTCTCCGTTATAAAGACGTCTGCAAACGCGACATGAAATCGTGTGACATTGATCACAAGTCGTGGGAGTCAGTTGCCAGCATTCGCCAGAGCTGGCGGGCAGCCATAAAGACAGGGCTAAATTGTGGCGAGTCGAAGAGACTTAGTAGTTGGCAGGAAAAAAGACAGAGGCGCAAGGGGAGAGCCAACTGTGCAACAGCCCCAACAAACAAATTTCTCTGCAGCACCTGTGGAAGAGCCTGTCACTCCAGAATTGGCCTTTATAGCCACTCCAGGCGCTGCTTCACAAACCACTGACCACCTCCAGGCGCGTATCCATTGTCTCTCGAGATAAGGAGGCCCAAAAGAAAAGGAGCCAAGTTAAAAAGTAGGACCTCAGAGGTAGTAATCTCAGGATTGCTACCAGTGCCACGTGATAGTCAGAGTAGAAATGAAAGAATAGTCAGGATGAATGCGTGGCTTGAGAGATGGTGCAGGAGGGAGGGGTTCAGATTTTTGGGACATTGGGACCGGTTCTGGGGGAGGTGGGACTATTACAAATTGGACGGTCTACACCTGGGCCGGACTGGAACCAATGTCCTTGGGGGTGCTTTTGCTAATGCTGTTGGGGAGGGTTTAAACTAATGTGGCAGGGGGATGGGAACCAAATGAGGTCAGTGGACAGTAAGGAGGTAGTAACTAAAGCCTGTAAGGAACTAGATAATGAAGTCAACGTGACTAAGGGAAAGAGTAGACAGGGAGCAGATGATGAACGCAAAGGGACTGGTGGTCTGAGGTGCATTTGTTTTAATGCAAGAAGTGTAGTAGGTAAGGCAGATGAACTTAGGGCCTGGATTAGTACCTGGGAGTATGATGTTATTGCTATTACTGAGACTTGGTTGAGGGAAGGGCATGATTGGCAACTAAATATCCCAGGATATCGATGCTTCCGGCGGGATAGTGAGGGAGGTAAAAGGGGAGGAGGAGTTGCAGTACTGGTCAAAGAGGTTATCACAGCTGTGCTGAAGGAGGGCATTATGGAGGACTCGAGCAGTGAGGCAATATGGGCAGAACTCAGAAATAGGAAGGGTGCGGTAACAATGTTGGGGCTGTACTACAGGCCTCCCAACAGCGAGCGTGAGATAGAGGTACAAATATGTCAACAGATTATGGAAAGATGTAGGAGCAACAGGGTGGTGGTGATAGGAGATTTTAATTTTCCCAACATTGACTGGGATTCACTTAGTGTTAGAGGTCTAGATGGAGCAGAATTTGTAAGGAGCATCCAGGAGGGTTTTCTAGAGCAGTATGTAAATAGTCCAACTCGGGAAGGGGCCATACTGGACCTGGTGTTGGGGAATGAGCCTGGCCAGGTGGTTGACGTTTCAGTAGGGGACTACTTTGGGAATAGTGATCACAATTCCGTAAGTTTTAGAATACTCATGGACAAAGACGAGAGTGGTCCCAAAGGAAGAGTGCTAAATTGGGGGAAGGCCAACTATACCAAAATTCGGCAGGAGCTGGGGAATGTAGATTGGGAGCAGCTGTTTGAAGGTAAATCCACATTTGATATGTGGGAGTCTTTTAAAGAGAGGTTGATTAGCGTGCAGGAGAGACATGTTCCTGTGAAAATGAGGGATAGAAATGGCAAGATTAGGGAACCATGGATGACAGGTGAAATTGTGAGACTAGCTAAGAGGAAAAAGGAAGCATACATAAGGTCTAGGAGGCTGAAGAAAGACGAAGCTTTGAAAGAATATCGGGAATGTAGGACCAATCTGAAACGAGGAATTAAGAGGGCTAAAAGGGGTCATGAAATATCTTTAGCAAACAGGGTTAAGGAAAATCCCAAAGCCTTTTATTCATATATAAGGAGCAAGAGGGTAACTAGAGAAAGGATTGGCCCACTCAAGGACAAAGGAGGAAAGTTATGCGTGGAGTCAGAGAAAATGGGTGAGATTCTAAAAGAGTACTTTGCATCGGTATTCACCGAGGAGAGGGACATGACGGATGTTGAGGTTAGGGACAGATGTTTGATTACTCTAGGTCAAGTCGGCATAAGGAGGGAGGAAGTGTTGGGTATTCTAAAAGGCATTAAGGTGGACAAGTCCCCAGGTCCGGATGGGATCTATCCCAGGTTACTGAGGGAAGCGAGAGAGGAAATAGCTGGGGCCTTAACAGATATCTTTGCAGCATCCTTAAACACGGGTGAGGTCCCGGAGGACTGGAGAATTGCTAATGTTGTCCCCTTGTTTAAGAAGGGTAGCAGGGAAAATCCAGGTAATTATAGACCGGTGAGCCTGACGTCAGTGGTAGGGAAGCTGCTGGAGAAGATACTGAGGGATAGGATCTATTCCCATTTGGAAGAAAATGGGCTTATCAGTGATAGGCAACATGGCTTTGTGCAGGGAAGGTCATGTCTTACCAACTTAATAGAATTCTTTGAGGAAGTGACAAAGTTGATTGATGAGGGAAGGGCTGTAGATGTCATATACATGGACTTCAGTAAGGCGTTTGATAAGGTTCCCCATGGTAGGCTGATGGAGAAAGTGAAGTCGCATGGGGTCCAGGGTGTACTAGCTAGATGGATAAAGAACTGGCTGGGCAACAGGAGACAGAGAGTAGCAGTGGAAGGGAGTTTCTCAAAATGGAGACGTGTGACCAGTGGTGTTCCACAGGGATCCGTGCTGGGACCACTGTTGTTTGTGATATACATAAATGATTTGGAGGAAAGTATAGGTGGTCTGATTAGCAAGTTTGCAGACGACACTAAGATTGGTGGAGTAGCAGATAGTGAAGGGGACTGTCAGAGAATACAGCAGAATATAAATAGATTGGAGAGTTGGGCAGAGAAATGGCAGATGGAGTTCAATCAGGGCAAATGCGAGGTGATGCATTTTGGAAGATCCAATTCAAGAGTGAATTATACAGTAAATGGAAAAGTCCTGGGGAAAATTGATGTACAGAGAGATTTGGGTGTTCAGGTCCATTGTTCCCTGAAGGTGGCAACGCAGGTCAATAGAGTGGTCAAGAAGGCATGCGGCATGCTTTCCTTCATCGGACGGGGTATTGAGTACAAGGGTTGGCAGGTCATGTTACAGTTGTATAAGACCTTGGTTCGGCCACATTTGGAATACTGCGTGCAGTTCTGGTCGCACACATTACCAAAAGGATGTAGATGCTTTGGAAAGGGTGCAGAGGAGGTTCACCAGGATGTTGCCTGGTATGGAGGGCGCTAGCTATGAAGAGAGGTTGAGCAGATTAGGATTATTTTCATTAGAAAGACGGAGGTTGAGGGGGGACCTGATTGAGGTGTACAAAATCATGAGAGGTACAGACAGGGTGGATAGCAAGAAGCTTTTTCCCAGAGTGGGGGATTCAATTACTAGGGGTCACGAGTTCAAAGTGAGAGGGGAAAAGTTTAGGGGGGATATGCGTGGAAAGTTCTTTACGCAGAGGGTGGTGGGTGCCTGGAACGCGTTGCCAGCGGAGGTGGTAGATGCGGGCACGATAGCGTCTTTTAAGATGTACCTAGACAGATACATGAATGGGCAGGAAGCAAAGAGATACAGACCCTTAGAAAATAGGCGACATGTTTAGATAGAGGATCTGGATCGGCGCAGGCTTGGAGGGCCAAAGGGCCTGTTCCTGTGCTGTCATTTTCTTTGTTCTTTGTTCATAGGAATGATATTCCTCCGATTGCTTCATATGTTCCCTTCATTCATTTTTATAACATCTTCTTTGGCCTCCTTGTCTCGAGAGACAATGGGTAAGTGCCTGGAGATGGTCAGTGGTTTGTGAAGCAGCGCCTGGAGTTGCTATAAAGGCCAATTCTAGAGTGGCAGACTCTTCCACAGGTGCTGCAGATAAAATTGGTTGACAGGGCTGTTACGCAGTTGGCTCTCTCCTTGCGCTTCTGACTTTTTTCCTGCCAACTGCTATGTCTCTTCGACTCGCCACTCTTTAGCCCCACCTTTATGGTTGCCCGCCAGCTCTGGCGATCGCTAGCAACTGACTCCCACGACTTGTGATCAATGTCATGTCGCGTTTACAGACGTCTTTAAAGCGGAGACAAGGAGGGCCGGTCGGTCTGATACCAGTGACGAGCTCGCTGCACAATGTGTCCTTGGGAATCCTGCCATCTTCCATGCCATCTTTTCTAACATATGATCGCTGATAGTGCTCATGTTTATGGATTACTGTACCTTCTCATTCCAGGTCACATATCAAAACTTTTTGACCATTGTTCAATTTGGGTAAGCTTCTTGCTCGAAAGCTCCTATTGTAATTCTGGGTTTGTTTCCTTCTGTAGGAATTTTCTCCTTCTCAAACGTTCTTGTAGTCTTGAGTCTTCAATCCAGGCACTAATTGTTGAGGCAATACTGGAAGTTGTGTTCTTAACTTCCTTCCCATTAGTAATTCTGCTGGTGATAATGTGCACAGCAGTAGCACCGAACAATAAACTTGGAGTGAGGTAGGAAGATCTTCATTTTTCTTGAGTAAAGATTTTATGGTTCTCACACCTGTTCTGCTTCGCCACTGGACTGCGGATACCTCGGTGAGCTCATATGATGCTGAAAGCCCATCTTCATGGCAAATTGGGTAAAACCTTTGTTCGCAAACTGTGGTCTGTTGTCTGATAATATTTCATCCGGAATTCCATGTGTCGCGAAGATATCTGTAAGGATTCTGATAACTACCTCGGTGGTCATAGAATGTAATCATCGGACTTCTAGCCATCTGGAAAAGTAATCGATAATGATGATTTATGACTTCCCACCAAAGATGAATAAATCCATACCTAGTCTTTGCGAAGGTCTAGTTGGAAATTGGGTAGTCAACAGCAGTTTGCGCTGTTCTGGCCTCTGTATCACGCATGTCTGACAGTTGTTGATCATGATCTCAATATCCTTAGAAATCCCAGGCCACCATGCCAAAGATTGTGCCCTCGCTCTGCACTTGGTTATACCCAAATGGCCTTGGTGTAATCGATCTAAGATATTGGATCTCATTGAAGTAGGAATAACAATTCTGTCGTAGTAGACTAACAAGTCATCAGTTATGGTGAAGTATTTCCTAAACTCATGGAACGTTTTCATTGTTCTCTCTCCTGGACTTTCTTGTGGCCACCCAGGTGGACAATATTGTGTAATGAATGTACTCTTTGTCATTCTTGGTACACCATCACCTGCAAGTTCCCCTCCAAGCCACACACCATTCTGACTTGGAACTGTATCACCATTACTTCACTGTTGCAGGGTCAAAATCCTGGAACTCCCTTCCTAACAGCACTGTAGGTGTACATACACCCCAAGGACTACAGCGGTTCAAGAAGGCAGCTCACCGCCACCTTTTCAATTAAGGATGGGCAATAAATGCTGATCTAGCCAGCAACACCCACATCCCCTGAACAAATAAAAAAACATTCCTCTGTACTTGTAATTTTTTCACAACTTGTGTGTGCTTGCTTGTCAACTTTGTGCTGTGAGTTGCGAGTATAACTCTATGTCACATACGCAATTCAGGTCTTCATGTAACGGATGATCTACGGTTGCCCTCGATAATGTATTGGCTGACAATTGGAACTTCTCTTGGACGTATACAGTTTCATATGTGTACCTCATTAATCTGAGACGAAACCTTTGTATACGTGGAGGCATTTTTGTTATTTCTTTTTCGACTAATAAAGAAACCAATGGCTTGTGGTCTGTTTTGATTACCATACGTATTTCAATTATGTAGTATGAAAATTTCTCATATGCACGTGACAGCTCGAGCTTCTTTCCCGATAACTGTGTAGCATGTCTCTATATCTGACAGTGCTCTTGACATATAGAATATGTCAACAGAATATGGGTCTATGGGAACCATCTGGTTGGTCTTGTAAAGGAACTACGTCCAAGCTGTCTGAAGAGGTGTCTGCTGCTAGGCAGTGTTGGATTTTAATGTCCCAACGCCTCCAGAGAAATAAGCGTCTCTTTAATTTTCTGGAACTCTTGTTCCTGATGGGCATCCCAAGAGCACACTTGCTGTTTTCTTAGAAGTTGTCTTAGCAGATCAGTTATTTGTGCTAAATGAGGTGAAAACATGCTACTTGATTTACCATTCTGAAAAATCTGAAAAATATTGGTAGGGAATATGGGATTAATGTAGGATTAGTATAAATGGGTGGTTGATGGTCGGCACAGACTCGGTGGGCTGAAGGGCCTGTTTCAGTGCTGTATCTCTCTATGACTCCATGACAATGTGGCCCAAGAAACGAATCGAAGTCTTGAAAAATTCACACTTCTCATTTAAAGTCTGTCCCACTTCTTGAAGACGCTGTAGAACCTCTCTGACTTTGTGGCTATGTTCCTCCACTGACATTCCCTGTACCAGAATATCATCGATGTAGCATACAACTCTAGGATACCAGACATTGATTGTTGAAAAAATCGCTGGTGGTGAGGTTATTCCGAACGGAAACCTATTAAAACCAAACTGCCCAAAAGGTGTTATGAATGTAGTTAATAACCTTGAGGTCTCACCCAGGGGTACCTGCCAAAACCCACTATTCGCATCGAATTTTGTAAACATGGTGCTCTGAGAGAGTGTCAATAAACTGTCATCCACCATAGACATTGGGTGAATCTCATGCGCTACTGCTTTGTTGATCTGCATTAAGTCCATGCATATTCGCAGAGTTCCATTTGGCTTCAGGAGGAACCATGGCTGAACATCAGTCCATTGGTTATGTTACCAGAGAGATAATGCCCACTCGTCATCTCCTCCAATTGTTCTTGGAATTTGGTTAATAAGGGATGAGGTATCCTTCTTGGTGTGAAGATACACACTGGTCTGGTCCCTTCCTTCAGATTAAATCCTGTACTCTGTCTTTAGTTTTCCAAGTCCTGTGAACAACTTCAGGAATTCTGTTTGAAAAGAATTGTTTACCTTCGTTTGCTTGGCTTTGGCTACCTTTTTAATCAACTGCAGTTGTAAGCATGTATTCCTGCTCAGCAAAGAAAATTCTTGATCGCGTAAAACAGATAAGCTCTCTACCAGCTGTCTTCCTTTATGCTGAAGAGTTGCTTGGAGTTTGCCTCTTGCTTGCAGTTGTGACCTGCTTGGATGATGCAACTGTATATCTGTCTGTTGCAGGTAATGTCACTTCACCAAAGGCTCTTGGTCAGACAATACTGTGACGCTAGCCCCTGTGTCAAGCTTAAAATTTGTGAGGTGTCCATTCATGTGTCCAGAAATCTTGGTCTGGATTGCTGATTTCTCCCAAGAAATCTCTTGGTTCTTTCTCTTGTGGGTATTGCTGTACTTGACTCACTTCTGTTTGCGTGAAGGTCTTCTGCTTTGTACCTTTTAAGTGAAGAAATTTTGCTGTGGCGCATCTACCCATAGTGCCCAATTTTTCCACAATTAAAACACTCAGCTTTACTTGCTGGGCACTGCTCTCGTCTGTGGGTCTTCTTGGCTCCACAACGTTGGCAAGGTTTTCCTATGTCATGCGCCTTCTCACCTATATGTTTTTTCTGTTCCTCAAAGTGTTTCCCTGGCTTTGGCTTAATCAGTTGGACTCCTTCTCATCCACAGCTTGTCTTCAGCTCATAGGATGTCCCTATTCTGTTTGTGAACTTCAGCCTGTCTTACCATTTGAATGGCCTTTTCCAGTGTAAGGTCTTCCTTGGATTACAACAGTTCAACAAGGATTCATCCGCCATGAAGGCGACTATCCTGTCCCTGATTAGTTCTGCCTTTAAACAGATAGGAGGTTGGTGTGTTGCCTCCCAGGTGCCAGGGTTCGTGATGTCTCGGATCGTGTTTTTGGGATCCTTAAGGGGGAGGGGGAGCAGCCCCAAGTCGTGGTCCACATAGGCACCAATGACATAGGTAGGAAGAGAGATGGGGATTTAAGACAGAAATTCAGGGAGCTAGGGTGGAAGCTTAGAGCGAGAACAAACAGAGTTGTTATCTCTGGGTTGTTGCCCGTGCCACGTGATAGCGAAGCGAGGAATAGGGAGAGAGAGGAGTTGAACACGTGGCTGCAGGGATGGTGCAGGAGGGAGGGTTTTGGTTTCCTGGATAATTGGGGCTCTTTCTGGGGTAGGTGGGACCTCTACAAACAGGATGGTCTTCACCTGAACCAGAGGGGTACCAATATCCTGGGGGGGAGATTTGCTAGTGCTCTTCGGGGGAGTTTAAACTAATTCAGCAGGGGAATGGGAACCTAAATTGTAGGGCCAGTGTACAGGATGTTGAGGGTAGTGAGGTCAGGGATAAGGTTACAAGGACGCAAGAGGGCACTGGCAAGCAAGAACCTGGTTTAAAGTGTGTCTACTTCAACGCCAGGAGCATCCGGAATAAGGTGGGTGAGCTTGCAGCATGGGTTGGTACCTGGGATCTCGATGTAGTGGCCATTTCGGAGACATGGGTAGAACAGGAGCAGGAATGGATGTTGAAGGTTCCGGAATTTAGATGTTTCAGTAAGAACAGAGAAGATGGTAAAAGAGTGGGGGGTGTGGCATTGTTAATCAAGGAGAGTATTACAGCGACAGAAAGGACGTTTGAGGACTCGTCTACTGAGGTAGTATGGGCCGAGGTGAGAAACAGGAGAGGTGAGGTCACCCTGTTGGGAGTCTTTTATAGACCTCCAAATAGTTCCAGAGATGTAGAGGAAAGGATAGCGAAGATGATTCTCGACAGGGGCGAGAGTAACAGGGTAGTTGTTATGGGGGACTTTAACTTTCCAAATATCGACTGGAAATACTATAGTTCGAGTACTTTAGATGGGTCAGTTTTTGTCCAGTGTGTGCAGGAGGGTTTTCTGACACAGTATGTAGACAGGCCAACCAGGGGCGATGCCACATTGGATTTGGTACTGGGTAATGAACCCGGCCAGGTGTTAGATTTAGATGTAGGTGAGCACTTTGGTGATAGTGATCACAATTCGGTTAGGTTTACCTTAGCGATGGGCAGGGACAGGTATATACCGCTGGGCAAAAATTATAGCTGGGGGAAAGGAAATTATAATGCGATTAGGCAAGATTTAGGATGCGTAGGATGGGGAAGGAAATTGCAGGGGATGGGAACAATCGAAATGTGGAGCTTATTCAAGGAGCAGCTACTGCTTCTCCTTGATAAGTATGTACCTGTGAGGCAGGGAGGAAGTTGTCGAGCGAGGGAGCCGTGGTTTACTAAAGAAGTTGAAGCGCTTGTCAAGAGGAAGAAGAAGGCTTATGTTAGGATGAGACGTGAAGGCTCAGTTAGGGCGCTTGAGAGTTACAAGCTAGCCAGGAAGGATCTAAAGGGAGAGCTAAGAAGAGCAAGGAGAGGACACGAGAAGTCATTGGCGGATAGGATCAGGGAAAACCCTAAGGCTTTCTATAGGTATATCAGGAATAAAAGAATGACTAGAGTTAGATTAGGGCCAATCAAGGATAGTAGTGGGAAGTTGTGTGTGGAATCAGAGGAGATAGGGGAAGTGTTAAATGAATATTTTGCGTCAGTATTTACAGTAGAGAAAGAAAATGTTGTCGAGGAGAATACTGAGATTCAGGCTACTAGGCTAGATGGGATTGAGGTTCACAAGGAGGAGGTGTTAGCAATTTTGGAAAGTGTGAAAATAGATAAGTCCCCTGGGCCAGATGGGATTTATCCTAGGATTCTCTGGGAAGCTAGGGAGGAGATTGCAGAGCCTTTGTCCTTGATCTTTATGTCGTCATTGTCGACAGGAATAGTGCCGGAAGACTGGAGGATAGCAAATGTTGTCCCCTTGTTCAAGAAGGGGAGTAGAGACAGCCATGGTAATTATAGACCTGTGAGCCTTACTTCGGTTGTGGGTAAAATGTTGGAAAAGGTTATAAGAGACAGGATTTATAATCATCTTGAAAAGAATAAGTTCATTAGCGATAGTCAGCACGGTTTTGTGACGGGTAGGTCGTGCCTCACAAACCTTATTGAGTTTTTCAAGAAGGTGACCAAACAGGTGGATGAGGGTAAAGCAGTGGATGTGGTGTATATGGATTTCAGTAAGGCGTTTGATAAGGTTCCCCATGGTAGGCTATTGCAGAAAATACGGAAGTATGGGGTTGAAGGTGATTTAGAGCTTTGGATCAGAAATTGGCTTGCTGAAAGAAGACAGAGGGTGGTGGTTGATGGCAAATGTTCATCCTGGAGTTTAGTTACTAGTGGTACAAAGAACAAAGAACAAAGAAAATTACAGCACAGGAACAGGCCCTTCGGCCCTCCAAGCCTGCGCCGATCCAGATCCTCTATCTAAACATGTCGCCTATTTTCTAAGGGTCTGTTGGTGTACCGCAAGGATCTGTTTTGGGGAAGCTGCTGTTTGTCATTTTTATAAATGACCTGGAAGAGGGTGTAGAAGGGTGGGTTAGTAAATTTGCGGATGACACTAAGGTCGGTGGAGTTGTGGATAGTGCCGAAGGATGTTGTAGGGTACAGAGGGACATAGATAGGCTGCAGAGCTGGGCTGAGAGATGGCAAATGGAGTTTAATGCGGAAAAGTGCGAGGTGATTCACTTTGGAAGGAGTAACAGGAATGCAGAGTACTGGGCTAATGGGAAGATTCTTGGTAGTGTAGATGAACAGAGAGATCTTGGTGTCCAGGTGCATAAATCCCTGAAAGTTGCTACCCAGGTTAATAGGGCTGTTAAGAAGGCATATGGTGTGTTAGCTTTTATTAGTAGGGGGATCGAGTTTTGGAGCCACGAGGTCATGCTGCAGCTGTACAAAACTCTGGTGAGACCGCACCTGGAGTATTGCGTGCAGTTCTGGTCACCGCATTATAGGAAGGATGTGGAAGCTATGGAAAGGGTGCAGAGGAGATTTACTAGGATGTTGCCTGGTATGGAGGGAAGGTCTTACGAGGAAAGGCTGAGGGACTTGAGGTTGTTTTCGTTGGAGAGAAGGAGGAGGAGAGGTGACTTAATAGAGACGTATAAGATAATCAGAGAGTTAGATAGGGTGGATAGTGAGTCTTTTTCCTCAGATGGTGATGGCAAACACGAGGGGACATAGCTTTAAGTTGAGGGGTGATAGATATAGGACAGATGTCAGAGGTAGTTTCTTTACTCAGAGAGTAGTAGGGGCGTGGAACGCCCTGCCTGCAGCAGTAGTAGACTCGCCAACTTTAAGGGCATTTAAGTGGTCATTGGATAGACATATGGATGAAAATAGAATAGTGTAGGTCAGATGGTTTCACAGGTCGGCGCAACATCGAGGGCCGAAGGGCCTGTACTGCGCTGTAATGTTCTAATTCTAATTCTAATTCGCAACCTTCTGCCAATTTATACAGGTCATTAATATAAGAGTCTACAGATTCATCAATCATATGCGCCTGCTTATTAAAATTGGCTCTTTCCAAGATTTTATTGGTACGGAGATTAAAATATTTATCAAAGGCTTGGAACATCTCTTTGAATTTATCAGTCGCCTCGTTGATCCCTTGTCGGACAATTATGTTGTCTGCAATCGCCCCTACTGAATATAGAAGGGTGTTCACTTGTTCCACGTCAGATTTTGTATGGAGTTGCGAAGTGATTCTAAACTTTAGGAGCCGTTTTTTTTTTATTCATTCGTGGAATGTGGGCATCGCTGCCTCGAACAGCATTTATTGCCCATCCCTAATTGCCCTTGAGAAGGTGGTGATGGTGAGCTGCCTTCTTGAACCCCTGCAGTACTGGGGTGTAGGCACACCCACTGTGCTGTTGGGAAGAGAGTTCCAGGATTTTGACCCAGCGACAGTGAAGGAATGGCGATATAGTGCCAAATCAGGATGGTGTGTGGCTTGCAGGGGAACTTGCAGGTGGTGGTGTTCCCATGCAGCTGCTGCCCTTGTCCTTCTAGAAGGGAGAGTTGCAGGTTTGGAAGGTGCTGTCGAAGCTGCACCTATCCAGGCAAGTGGAGAGTATTCCATCACACTCCTGACTTGTGCCTTGTAGATGGTGGACTAGCATTGGGGAGACAGGAGGTGAGTTACTCACTGCAGAATTCCCAGCCTCTGACCTGCTTTCGTAGACACAGTATTTATGTGGCTGCTCCAGTTCAATTTCTGATCAATGGTAACCCCCAGGATGTTGATACTGGGGGATTCAGCAATGGTAATGCCATTGAATGTCAAGGGGAGATGGTTAGATTCTCTCTTGTTTGAGATGGTCATTGCCTGGTACTTGTGCGTTGCGAATGTAACTTGCCACTTATCAGCCCAAGCCTGAATGTTGTCCAGGTCTTGCTACATAGGGACATGGGCTGCTTCAGTATCTGAGGAGTCGCGAATGGTGCTGAACATTAAGCAATCATCAGCGAACATCCCCACTTCTGACCTTGTGATGGAGGGAAGGTTATGGATGAAGCAGCTGAAGATGGTTGGGCCTAGGACACGACCTTGAGGAACTCCTGCAATGATATCCTGGAGCTGAGCTGATTGACCTCCAACAACCATAACCATCTTCATTTGCGCTAGGTATGACTCCAACCAGCAGAGAGTTTTCCCCTGATTCCCATTAACTCCAGTTTTGCTGGGGCTTCTTGATTCCCTACTTGGTCAAATGCTGCCTTGATGTCAAGGGCCATCACTCTCACTCACCTCTGGAATTTAGCTCCATGATAACCAATTTTGTATCTGACTGGGTCCCTCCTGATTCGAGAATCTCTCAGGCATTCCCAATTTCGGATCTATATTGCTTTCTTAATAGACTGTTTAGGGTGTTCCCCTTCCTTTAAAAAATTCATTTTGTTTTTTTCAGCCTTGCTTGACTTTATGAAGGTGTCCCAGCTGTTATTGAGAGTTCGCCCTGTAAAACAGGGCGTAAAATAGGCTGTTTTAGGGTTTTCCCCTTTGTCTGAGAAATTCAATGTTTTTTTCCCAAGCTTGCTTGGCGTAATGGAGGTGTCCCTGCTGTTTTCAGGGGTTTACCACGCTTTTCAGCAGTTCCTGCGCTTTTCGGGGGTTTCCTGCTCGTCGCCCTCGCATTCAGCCCTAGTGAAGGATTGGGTTTTTCCCTGTTTTTTTTACCCCAGCACGATGCCTTAAAAAATTGCTGCGAGCTTTTCAAAGGCTTTTAACGCAATCTATGTTGGTATCGTAACTCCCCCGATCGCTGGATTCTACTTGCAGGCCACCATGCCTGTGTTCGATAGTGCAGCCTGTATTTCTGTGCTCTGACTCACCACAGCTGCGGAGCTCTTCACAGCCTCTTCTGCAGGTAAGTAGTTTTCTTACTGTACCGGGACTGTATTTATCTTTAAATTTCTCTGCTGTTCACCTGGTGTTTCTTCCAAAGCTAACATCTTCAAATTTTCTTGGCCGTTTTTACCGCTGCCACCATATTGGGTTTAGTTGTATTTGTATTAGTAGCATTGTAGGGCATTCTAGAAAAAGTCTTAGACTCCGGTAAAGGTTAACTAACAACTCTGTTGTTTACAATTACTAAATACACTCTCCACAAGCCACATAAGCTAGCAGCCTTCGCTCTGCTATACCTTTTTCTCCTCAAGCCTATCTCGTGTGACTGCTACATCATCACTCGTACAGTGGGAGGGGTCTCTCTCATTGCCTTCAGTATTAACCCTTTATAACCTTATACCACAGTTAACTCTGAATCTCTCTCCACAGATGCTGCCAGCCCTGAGTATTTCCGGCACTTTCTGTTTTTATTTCAGAGTTCCAACATCTGCAGTATTTTGCTCTTATTCCTTTTTGTTTCAATTCATGCTCAACAACTTAATTTCTGCTGTCCTACAAAAAAAAAATCCATCAGCACCATAATTACATTTTTAAATCAGACTCCTCATGTCAGGATCATGGTCTGAATTGCCTGTACCTTGATTCATGTGGATCATGTCATAAATTGGTCCCCCATTGCTTTTCCTTATGTTCTAGGTGGTGACATTCTTCTTTCCTTTCACCTGAAATTTCTGATGTCTTTCTCCTTGCTGCTTCATGTGCAGCCAATTATTTGGGGGGTATGGATTCAGACATCATCATTCCCACCACTGTTGGGTTTTTGTTTGTCGAGGGTGGCGTCTAGAAACACACCAGCAGCAAGTATGTAAACCCTCACTGACTGCACTGCAAGCCAAGGCATGGCCATTGACTCCTGGGAAAACACTGGGCAGAATTTTCGACCAACTGAGGAGGCGGGACGGAAGGTGAGCAGGCCCGCAATTTCCCAGTACCGGCTGGTGTGCTGGTCTCCTGCTATGGTCCCAGCTCCTGACCATTTTCGTGAAGGTAGGATGCCGATGGGGAGGGTGGGGGTGGTTGACAGCTGCCCATCTGCAAGTGAGGTGTACCCATTAGGCTAATTAAAAGGCCACTCTGTGGGCCCCCTGTTGAGGCCAAAATACGGCCAAGAGATGGAGGTGGCCTCCCGACAGTTGATCCAGGTGGGTGTGGGTGGGGGGGGCTGGGGGATGCGCTCCATCCTGCAAGGAGATTCCCCCCGCTGCCCCCGCCATAGCCATCGGATCACAGCTGCAGCCACTGGCCGTTATTGGAGGGGCTGCCCCTCCACACTGTCAGCCAGGCATCTGTGGAGTCTTGAAATTAAAAAATATTATAAAAGCTCTTCATAGGGATGATTGGTGATTAGCTGATGAGTCTTTATTTCTATAAGTAGTAATAGTTTAATCGTCTAATAAGTAGAGGCATGGAAGAGCAGCTCAGACTCATGGAGTGCACATCCTGTTCCATTTGGGAACTCCGAGACACTTCTCGTCTCCTATACAACCAAATGTGTTGTCAGCTGGAGGAGCACCAGCTTTGTGTTCAAAGCTTGAGCAGCAGCTTGCATCACATGAGAATGAGAGTTTCATGGATAGCATGTTTATAGATATGGTTACCCCACAGCTTAAGGGTATGCAGGCAGAGAGGGGATGGGTGACCGCCAGGCAGGCAAGGACCAGGCAGGTAGTGCAAGAGGTCCCTTGAGGGCATCTCACTCTCCAACCAGTATTCCATTCTGAATACTGGTGACAGTGATGGTTCCTTTCGGGTATGCAGCCAAAGCCTAGCCCATGGCACTACGGCTAGCTCAGCTGTACAGTGGGGCAGGAGGAAGACTGGAGGGCAAGGAGCAATCCAGTATAAAAATAGTTAATTGGGGGAGGGCCAACTTCAATGGGGTGAGAATGGATCTGGCCCAGGTAAATTGGAGTCAAAGATTGCCAGGCAAAACTGCAACAGAACAATGGGCTGCTTTTAAAGAGGAGATAGTGCGGGTACAGTCAAAGTACACTCCCACAAGGGGGAAAGGTAGATAAACAAATCCAGAGCTCCTTGGATGACGATATAGAAATAGAGATTAAGATGAAAGCAGAAAAAGGGTGCATATGACAGATGTCAGGTGGATAATACAAGTAAGAATCAAGCTGAATATAGATGGTTCAGAGGGGAAATGAAAAAAACCAAATAAGAGCAGCAAAGAGAGAGTATAAGAAGAGACTGGTAGCTAACATAAAGTGAATCCAAAAGTCTTCTATACACACATAAACAGTAAAAGGGTGGTAAAAGGAGAAGTGGGGCGGACTAGGGACTTAAAAGGGGATTTACACATGGAGGCTGGGGGCATGATTGAGGTATTAAATTAATACTTTACATCTGTCTTTTCCAAGAAGATGCTGCCAAGTCATAGCGAAAGAGGAGAGAGTTGAGGCACTGGATGGACTGAAAATTGATAAAGAGGATGGATTGGATAGGATAGCTGTAATTAAAGTTGATAAGTCACCAGAACCAGATGAGATGTATCCAAGGATACTGAGGGAAGTAAGGGTGGAAATTACAGAGGCACTGGCCATAATCTTCCAATTTTGCTTAGATACAGCGGTGGTGCCAGAGGACGGGAGAATTGTAAATGTTACACACTTGTTCAAGAAAGGGTGTAAGGATGAACTCAGCAACTACAGGCAGTCAGTTTAATCTTGGTGGTGGGAAAGTTTCTAGAAACAATAATTCAGGACAAAATTAACAGTCATTTGGACAATTAAGGAAAGCCAGCAATGATTTGTAAAGGACAAATTGTGTTTACTAACTTGCTTCAGTTTTTTGATGAGGTAACAGAGAGAGTTGATGAGGGTAATGTGGTGTACATGGGCTTTCAAAGGGCACTTGATAAAGTGCAACATAATAGGGTTGTCGGCAAAGTTAGAGCCTATGGAATAGACAGTAGCAGCATGGATACAAGGTACGCACTGGGGTTCCCTAGGGGTCAGTGTTAGGTTCATTGCTTTTCCTGATATATGTTAATCACCTAGACTTAGGTGTACATGGCACAATTTCAAAATTTGCAGATGACACAAAACTTGGAAATATTGTGAACTGTGAGGAGGACGATGATAAACTTCAAGAGGACATAGACATGCTGGTGAAAAGGGTACACAAGCAGCAGATGAAATGTATTGCAGAGAAGTGGGAAATTATACATTTTGGTAGGAAGGACAAAGAAAGGCAATATAAAATAAAGAGTACAATTCTAAAGGGGGTGCAGGAGCAGAGGGATCTGGGTTATATATGCACCAATCATTCAAGATGGCAGGGCAAGTTGAGAAACCAGTGAATAAAGCATATGGAATCCCAGGCTTTATAAGGAGGGGAACAAAGCACAAACGCAAGGGGGTTATGATAAACCCGTATAAAACACTGGTTCGGCTTCAACTGGAGTATTGTGTCCAGTTCTGGGCATCACATTTTAGGAAGAATGTGAAGGCATTGGACAGGATGCAAAAAGGAGTTATGAGAATGGGTCCAGGGATTAGGGACTTCAGTTACATGGATTGATTGGAGAAGCTGGGACTGTTCTCCTTAAAGAGATGATTGAGAGGAGATTTGATAGAGGAGTTCAACATCATGAGGAGTCAGGGCAGAGTGGATAGGGAGAAACTGTTTCCATTAGCGGAAGGATGGAGAACCAGAGGGCACTGATTTAAGGTATCAGCAAAGGAAGCAAGAGCGACATGAGGAAAAGCTTTTTTAATACAGCGAGTGGTTGGATCTGGAATGCACTACCTGAAAGTGTTGTGGAGGCAGATTTAATCGTGGCTTTCAAAAGAGAATTGGATAAGCACCTGAAGAGAAAAAAGTTGTCGGGCTACAGAGAAAAGGCAGGGGTGTGGGACGAGGTGTGTTGCTCTTGCAGAAAGCAGGCACAGACACAAGAGGCTGAATGGCCTCCTTCTGTAACCACTCTATGATGCCGAGAATTGCACAAAGCTTCCAGTGGACACAACTGAGCATACGCCATGAGTCTAAGTACTGAAAGTGTGTTTACCCACACGCTTGTTTTAAATTTAAGCTAAACGGGAAAATATAACCATAAAATACTGTCAGAGGAAGGTATATTTTTAAATGGCATCCTTATGAACGGTTGTAACAGAAGTAACCAGAGACTCTAAGCCGGCCAATACAACCCCCGAATCCCTACTGCCACTTTCTCTCCAGAACTCCAATCTCGCAGCCAGCAAGCGAGCTGCCCACGCATGCGCACCCACTCCGGAGCCCCGGCGGTCACATGACGGCGGTGTTTGTGGTTTTGTTTCTCCTCCCGTCAGAAGATGGCGGCGGTGCTGGAGAGCGGAGACAACAGAGAAAGTGAGGAACGGGGTTCTGACCGGGCAGAAACGCTGGGGTTTTATGAAGCAAAGGAAGAATCAAACAAACACGCAGGGCAAAAACGGAACCTGTCAGGTGAGTAGAGCCGAACCTGCCCCCGGTGGAATGGTTGTGGGCAGCGGCTTGATCACCGGCCTTGTGTCAGTGGAAGCGCTGCAAGGAGAGTGAACAGGACGGAACGGGTCACACACACGACAGTGCCCCAGGCTAATGACTTACACGGTTTCGCTCCCGGATCCGGCGAAAGCCGTTAATACTCGGAGCTGTGCTGTTTGCGCTTGAGCTGTCTCAGTGCGAGATCACCTAGGTGGCAGGAGCCACCCGCCCAATGACAGCTGTCAGCGTCTGTCTGTCAACCAGGGCGAGAGACGATCAGTGGAGAGGGTGGGGTGGGGATGGAGAGGGAGGAGAGGAGAGGGTGGGGAGGGAGAGGAGAGGGTGGGGAGGGTGGGGAGGGGAAGAGATGGTGGGGGAGGGAGAGGGAGGGGAGGGAGAGGAGAGGGTGGGGAGGGAGAGGAGAGGGTGGGGAGGGGAGGGAGAGGGTGGGGAGGGGAGGGAGAGGGTGGGGAGGGAGAGGAGAGGGTGGGGAGGGGAAGAGATGGTGGGGGAGGGAAGAGATGGTGGGGGAGAGTGAGGTGGGGGAGGGAGAGGGTGGGGGAGAGGTGGGGTGGGGAGGGGGAAAGGAGAGGTGGGGTGGGGAGGGGGAAAGGAGAGGGAGGGGAGACGGGGAAGATGAGGGGAGGAGGCTGGGGGGTGGTTTGTGGGGAGGAGGCTGGGGAGTGTTTGTGTGGGGAGGAGGCTTGGGGGGGTGGTTTGTGGGGAGGAGGCTTGGGGGGGGTGGTTTGTGGGGAGGAGGCTGGGAGGGGTTTGTGGGGAGGGGGGGTGTTTGTGGGGAGGAGGCTGGGGGGGGGTTTGTGGGGAGGAGGCTGGGGGGGGGTGTGTGGGGAGGGGGGGTGTTTGTGGGGAGGAGGCTGGGGGGGGGGTGTGTGGGGAGGGGGGGTGTTTGTGGGGAGGAGGCTGGGGGGGGGGTGTGTGGGGAGGGGGGGTGTTTGTGGGGAGGAGGCTGGGGGGGGGGTGTGTGGGGAGGGGGGGTGTTTGTGGGGAGGAGGCTGGGGGGGGGTTTGTGGGGAGGAGGCTGGGGGGGGTGTGTTGTGGGGAGGAGGCTTGGAGGGGGGGTGGGTTTGTGGGGAGGAGGCTGGGCGGGGGGGGTGTTTGTGGGAGGACAAAGAAAGGCAATATAAAATAAAGGGTACAACTATAAAGGGGGTGCAGGAACAGAGGGATCTGGGATATATCTGCACCAATCGTTGAAGGTGGCAGGGCAAGTTGAGAAACCAGTTAGTAAAGCATATGGGATCCCGGGCTTTATGGGGAGGGAGGAGGCCTGGGGGCGGGTGGGGGTGGGAGTTGTGGGAAGGAGGCTGGGGGAGGGTTTGTGGGGAGGAGGCTGGGGGAGGGACGGTGTGAGGGAGATGAAAGACATAGGGTGGAGAGGGGGGCGGGGGAAGTCTTCACTATAGAGGATACAAGTAACATCCCAGTATTAGCTGTAAGTCAGGAAATGGAAGGGAGGGAGGAACTCAAGAAAATTACAATCACCAAGGAAGTGGTACTGAACAAACTGTTGGAGCTGTGGGCTAACAGGATCCCTGTCCAGTTGGGGGAGAGACGTGGGATGGATCGAGGGAGGGAGGGAGGGAGGGGAGAGACGTGGGAGGATTTGAGGGAGGGGAGAGACGAGGGAGGGAGGGGAGGGACTTGGGAGGGAGGGGAGAGACGTGGGAGGGATCGAGCGAGGGAGGGAGGGGAGAGACGTGGGAGGGAGGGAGGGGAGAGACGTGGGAGGGAGGGAGGGGAGAGACGTGGGAGGGAGGGAGTGGAGAGACGGGGGAGGGAGTGGAGAGACGTGGGAAGGAGGGAGTGGGGGAGGGACGTGGCTGGGAGTGGGGGAGGGACGCGGGAGGGAGAGAGAGACAAGGGAGGGAGGGAGGGGGAGAGAGACGAGGGAGGGGGGGGAGAGAGACGAGGGAGGGGGGGAAGAGACGAGGGAGGGGGAGAGAGACGAGGGAGGGGGGGGGAAGAGACGAGGGGGGGGGGGGGGAGAGACGTGGGGGGGAGAGAGACGAGGGGGGGGGGGGGGGAGAGACGTGGGGGGGAGAGAGAGAGGGAGGGAGGGGGGAGAGACGTGGGTGGGAGGGAGGGAAGAGACGTGGGTGGGAGGGAGGGGAGAGTCGTGGGAGGGAGAAAGGGGGCAAAACAATACCTGTATTGTTATGAATGCTGGACTTTGCTGTTTGCTTCTGTTTTTAAAAAAAACTGAACTTTAATGCAGTGCAAAATGGATTTGAAGGAGACCTGTGACCTCACACCAATTCTACACAGAAACAAGCCAGGGATCTTGGTTGCTATTAGAACCAGGAACCCGGATTAAACATAATAAAAACCGAAAGTGCTGGAAATACACAACAGGTCTGGCAGCATCAGTGGAGAGAGAAACAGTTAACGTTTCAGGTCAAAACCTTTTTATCATGAAAGGTCGTAACAGTACTGAGCCAAATAATTCTGTACCTCTGCTACATTTGGAAAGTGAGATTTGTAGCTCCAACCTGTAGTGGCAGAACATTTAAACAGTTTTAGCTGTAGCTAGGCTGGAGGTTTAATTATCCTGTTCAGGGCTGACTGCTGCACCTGCCTAAATACACACACGTGTAGAGCTGTCTTCAAAAACTTAATTTTGAACAGTTGTTAAAGCACAAAACAAAGGTCTGCACCCTAAACATTAAAATAAATGTCAAGTGTATTTGCAAATAAAGTTTATTGCCATAGTGGAATTGTAATCCATATGAAGCCCAACTCAAGCAGACAGAGAATGTTGCACTACTACGCTCTGGAGTTGGGTTGGACTCTGACTCCAGATTTCAGTGCAAGTTCAGTGTTGATATGAAAACACAATTGCTTTTTGTGTTCAAATATGAATTGTAAATGCACCGGACATGGATTATGTAATGATCAGCCTGATAGATGTATTGGTGACTGAGGGAAGGGAGGGGGCTAACATACTTAATGCGAATTTTATTCTTTTGCAGGGTATAACATATCTACTAATCTTATAACAAAGTGTCTACATCCAAAACAGTCCCTCATCTGTACTGTTCTCTCCATAGATGCTGATTGACCTGCTCAGTGCTTGCTACATTTTCTGTTTTTGTTTCAGATTTCTAGCATCTAATTTTTTAATTTAATTTTGATTGGAATTTTTTGGTTAATCTTAATACTGTCAATATGTTCAATTGTAATAAACTGCAAGCTGTTGTAGTCATACATTAATTTTCCACACCTGCTTGCATAAATCCTGTTTCATTGCATCTATATTAGTGTTGAGCTAATTACTGATGTAGTTTGCTAGTTGGTTAAATGAACCTATATAGTTCAGTAATTTTTGCCTGTGTGATAGGGGTGATTAATTCTTCTATGCGTTATCTCTGGCTTTTTGGTGTATTGAGCAGCTTATTTTGGATGATGACCTGTTCCCAGTGATTAATAGTTTTTACCTACAGCAATAGTCTTGAGTGTCTTAAGTGCTTGACTTACAAATTGATTCCATCAGTAGCAGGCACTTTAGATAATCGTCTATATTCTTCTGTGAAAACAATTGCTGTAGCTCTTGTCAAAAATTTTGTCTGAGTAGCATTTTAGACAATGCCCATGCTCTTCTGCCCACCCTGCCTCCCATTGAAGAGCATGATTAATGTGTGTTTTTGGACAATATCAAATAGTAGATTCTCCATTTCTTGAAGCAGTGCTATTGATATCTTCTAGTATGCGATTTTTCTTTTTAAGATTATGTCTTGGTTGAAATGATTTAAGTTTTCTTTAAGAAAAGTAGAACCTCATTTATATAGCACTTTTTTCCTCTGTACTCAAACTGTTTTATGAACCATGAGTTACTTTCAAATTACAATTGCTGTTGGGCAATTAGCAGGGTCAGTCTGCCCAATCAGTGAGATGAATGAGTAGTTAGTTACTTGATGTTTCTTGATGTAATACCTGCTTTAAAAATCTTTTCTGCATAGATCTGTCCCTGCTGAGATTCATTAGTGCTGAGTTGACACGGGGGTATCTTTTGGAACACAATGAAGCCAAGTACAAAGAAAGAAGGGAGAAAGTGTACACATGTTTGCGAATTCCTCGGGAACTGGAAAAGGTACAGTTCTTTACTTTTGTAGGTTTGTGGAGTAAAATTGACCCTGTCATTTTGTTACATTTTACTTATTTATTTCACACAGACTGTAGAATATATTAAAATGTGATAAGAAATTGACTGTACAATAATATACAATGGTCTAAATCCGAATGATCTTATTTAGCTGTTGATCAATGTTTTTTAACTTGGAAGGTGGTGCCAATCCCATTTTTTTATAAACTGACAATCAGCCATAGATTATTTCTGTAATCAGTCTACTCTGTTGCAATTTATAATTGGCACAAATGTAACCTTTTTACAATGATCTCGCTATATGTTCCTTGCACAGCAATAAAAATGCCATAATCAGAAGAAACCAAGTTCATGCAATACTGCCATTTTTATTAAAAGTTGCTGTATTGTAAAATTTACATGGTGTATACTCGTGATAGTTCTGTAATCTTGTGACTGTACAAGTAATTGTCAGCTACTGAATGAATTAACGCTGTTAGAAATTCAGCAAATCTTTTAACGTTTTGCTATTTCTCTGAATCATTGATTAGAAACGAAGTCAATATTTAGTGACTGAACAAGCATGTATATTTAAACAGATAATTTTGTGACACAAATGAAATGCCTTCTAGTCTGGCGTTGTCGCTGTCCTTTAAATTGGTCACAATGCCTGAGGAATTTTAAAGCCCTGATGCAGAATCTTGTACTAAGCTTAATTCAAAATACATGTTTCAAGTTTCATTTGGTTATCAGTAAATCTTGAGGGAGCAGCTAAGTTTCTTTCAAACAAATGTAGATCTTTGAGTTGTTCAGCTTTATTTTATTAGCAAATTAGTTGACATTTATTCAAATCCAAGAATTCCAGTTAATAGTTTTCAGGGACGGTTAAGCTATAGTTTTCCAAATCTTGGAGTTGGTTTGGAATCCTCAAGGGATTAGGTTCAGCTAGAGTGTACGTAATATGTGGGGGTAACTTTTTCACTAGATTCCACTGGTTCGTGGACAGATTTGCGTTTGATTACGGAAATGAATTCAAGGGGAAACTTGAACCATGACTTCATTTCAAGAAAGGACACGTTTGTTGACAACGCAATCGCTAGATGGCACGCTATTTGCACATGCACAAATGCAGTGTCGTTGAAATGTAGAGAGAGAGAGAGAGATACAGCACTGAAACAGGCCCTTCGGCCCACCGAGTCTGTGCTGACCATCAACCAACCATTTATACTAATCCTACATTAATTCCATATTCCCCACCAGATCCCCACCTTCCCTCAATTCTCCTACCACCTACCTACACAAGGGGTAATTTACAATGGCCAATTTACCTATCAACCTGCAGGTCTTTGGCTGTGGGAGGAAACCAGAGCAGCCGATGGAAACCCACGTGGTCACAGGGAGAACTTGCAAACTCCGCACAGGCAGTACCCAGAACCGAACCTGGGTCGCTGGAGCTGTGAAGCTCTGTGCCGCAGAGATGAGAAATCATAAAGGCAAGAAGTCATGTGTGGGAGTGGTGTACAGGCCACCTAGCATTAACCACACTGTAGGATGGGATATAAAGGAAGAAGTATGGCAGCTTGTCAAAAAGGTACAGCAATAATTATGGGGAATTGAACCTACATATAGATTGGAAAAATGAGATGGGCAAAGGTAGCATAGATGAAGAGTACATAGAATGTTTTGGGGATAATTTCTTGGAACAATACATTCTGGAGCCAACCAGAGAGCAGGCTATACTAGGCTTGGTATTGTGCAACGAGATAGGATTAATTAATGACCTCATAATTAAGGCAGCAGCCTAGGTAGCAGCGATCATAATCTGGTTAAATTATACATTCAGTTTGAGGGGCAAACGAGTGGGTCCAAGACCAGCATTTTAAACTTAAATAAGGGCAATTATGAGGGCATGAAAGCAGAGCTAGCGAAAGTGAACTGGCAAATCTGGTTAAGGGATGGGTGAATAGAGATGCTGTGGCAGACATTTAAGGGGCTTTTTCAGAATACACAGAATAGATACATTTCAATGAGAAAGAAAAATTCCAAGAGTGGGACCCGCCATTCATGGTTAAATAAACTGGTTAAAGACAGTATCAAGCTTAAAGTAAAAGCATATAATTGCGCAAAGATAGGAGGCAGATTGGACAGAATATAAAAAACAGCAAAGAATGACTAAAAGATTGATAAGGAAGGTAAAATTAGAGTACGAGAGAAAGCTAGCTAGAAATATAAAGACAGTAAGAGTTTCTATAGATATTTAAAAAAGAAAAGTGAACAAAGTGAGCATTGGTCCTATAGAAAGTTAGTCTGGGGAATTAATAATAGATAATAAGGAAATGGCAGATAAATTGAACAGATATTTGGCATTGGTCTTCACTATTGAGGATACAAGTAACATCCCAGTATTATCTGTAAGTCAGGAAATGGAAGGGAGGGAGGAACTCGAGAAAATTACAATCACCAGGGAAGTGGTACTGAACAAATTGTTGGAGCTGCGGGCTGACAAGTCCCTGGGTCCTGATGGACTTCATCCAAAGGTGTTTAATGAAGTGGCTAGTGAGATAGTTGATGTGTTAGTTTTAATTTTCCAAAATTTCCTACTTTCGGGGAAGGTTCTGTTAGATTGGAAAATAGCGAATGTAACTCCTTTATTCAAAATGGGAGGGAGACAGAAAGCAGGAAACTACAGGCCAGTTAGCTTAACATCTGTCTTAGGGAAAATGTTAGAAGCTATTATTAAAGACATTATAGCAGGGCATTTTGAAAAATTCAAGGCAATCAGGCAGAATTAACATGGTTTTATGAAAGGGAAATCATGTTTAACCAATTTATTGCAGTCCTTTGAGGGAGTTGCATGTGCTGTGGATAAAGAGTAATCGGTGGATGTATTGTACTTAGATTTCCAGAAGGCATTTGATAAGGTGCCAAATCAAAGGTTATTGCAGAAAATAAAACTCAGGGTGCAGGGGGAAACATAATGGCATGGATAGAAGATTGGCTAGCTAACAGGAAACAGAGAGTAGGCATAAATGGGTCATTTTCTAGTTGGCAAGATGTAATGAATAGTGTGCCACAGGGATCTGTGCTGGGGCCTCAACTTTTTACAATTTATATAAATGATTTAGATGAAGGGACTGAAGGGATGGTTGCTAAATTTACTGATGATACAAAGATAGGTAGGAAAGTAACTTGTGAAGAAGACATAAGGGGGCTACAAAGGGGATATAGATAGGTTAAGTGAGGGGGCAAAGACCTGGCAAATGGAGTATAAATGTGGGAAAGTGGGAAATTGTCCACTTTGGCAGGAAGAATAAAAAAGAAGCATATTATCTACATGGTGAGAGATTGCAGAACTCTGAGATGCAGAGGGATCTGGGTGTCCTAGTGCATGAATCGCAAAAGGTTAGTATGCAGGTACAGCACGTAATTAGGAAAGCTAATAGAATGTTATTTTTTATCGTGAGAGGAATTGAATGCAAAAGTAGGGAGGTTATGCTTCAGCTATACAGGGCATTGGTGAGACCACATCTGGAGAACTGTGTACAGTACTGGTCTCCTTATTTAAGGAAGGATGTAAATGCGTTGGAGGCAGTACAGAGAAGGTTTACTGTCATTGTTAACAACAGCTCAGGCAGTTGCCTGAAATAAAGATGGTGCTGCTCAATATGCACAGAAAAGCGAATGAACAGCATTGGCAAATTCCACTCATTGGAGTCTGAAAGTCAGTTGAAAAAGCGCAAATCCGCACCCCCCCTACCCAGGCCCCCACCTTCCATGGCTGCTTCTATCTCCTGCTTGCTCCTTCCTGTTTGCATCTTCAATCGCCGCTTGTCCACCGCTCCCCCTTGCCCTCTCCCCGCTCCCAGATAGACACACAGCATGTGATGACATCATGATGCGTGCTGACGTCAACGTGCACACGTGCAAGTTGATTCTAGCAAGGTGGCAAATTTACCGACGCACTCAGATCATGTTGGGGCTTGCGTGTGCACTGGCTGCATTGACAAGAGACATCCCGGTCAAAAATGCACAAACCCCCCCCCCTCCCCCCTCAATGGCTGCTTAGCGCACATGATGATATCATAGTGCGTGCTGATGCAAACGTGTGCATTTGTGAGGTGGCCCTGGCAAGATGGCATATTTCAGGACATGCTCGAATGATGTCGGAGCTTGCGCATGTGCTGGCTGCGTTGGCTCAGAGATCCTCCTAAACTAGCGCAATTTGCATTCAGATTACCGATTGTGCCGAAAGTGGAAACTCTGACCCAGTGTACTCTGCAGAAAAAAACTTAGGATTAGCTGGCAACATTTATTTTGCCTTCTGAGGAGTAAATAATTAGATGTACTAGCCATAAAATGAGGCCATTCGGCCTGTTGAATCTGTGCCAGCTCTCTGGACAGCAATCCAGTCAGTCTCATTCCTCCGCTCTTGCCATAGCCCTGCAAGTTTGTTTCCGTCAAGTGTCCATCCAATTTTTGAAATCATTGATTGTCTCTGCCTCCACCACTCTTGTAGCCAGTGAGTTCCAGGTCATTACCACTGGCTGCGATTTTGTTTTAAAGTTCTTCCTCAAGTCCCCTCTGTATCTTTTGCCCAAAACCTTAAATCTGTGTCCCCTACTCCTTGTACCATCAGCTAATGGGAACAGGATTTCTTCATCAACCATATCCAAACCTGTCATAATTTTGTACACCTCTATCAAATCTCCCCATAATTTCCTTTGCTCCAAAGAGAACAGCCCTAGTTTCTCCAACCTAGCCTCGTAGCTAAAATCCCTCATCTCTGGAAACATTTTGGTAAATCTCCTTTGCACCCTTTCAAGGACCCTTGCACCTTCCTAAAGTGTGCTGACCAAAACTGGATGCAATACTGGAGTTGGGGCCTTTGCAATGCTTTATCAAGATTCAGCATAACTTCCCTGGTTTTATACTCAATGTCTCTATTTATGAAACCCAAGATCCCATATGCTTTGCTAACCACTCTCTCAATATGTCCTGCCACCTTCAAAGATCAATGCACATACACCCCCAGGTCTCTCTGTTCCTGCACACTTTTTAGAAGTGTGCCATTAAGTCTATATGAGCTTCCCCATCCTTTCTGCTAAAATACATCACCTCACAGTTGTCTGTAATTAAACTCCATTTTAAACTGGTCTGCCCACTCTGCTAGCCTATCAATGTCTTGTTGCAGGCGATTTGGATCATCCTCACTGTTTGCCACTCCTCCAAGTTTAATATCATTGAAAAATTTTGAAATGTTACTCTGTATTCCAATATCCAAGACATTTATATAATAATAGCAAAATACTGCAGATTCTGGAAATCTGAAATAAAAACAAGAAATGCTGGAAATACTCAGCAGGCCTGGCAGCATCTGTGGAGAGAGAAACAGAGTTAACGTTTCGGGTCAGTGCCCCTTCATCAAAACTGGCAAAGGTTAGAAATTTAATAGGTTTTAAGCAAATAAAGCGGGGGTGGGGCAAGAGATAACAAAAGGCAAGGTGTTGATAGGACAGGATCACAGAGAATAACTGACCAGAAGGTCATGGAGCAAAGGCAAACAGTATGTTAAAGCTTTGTCTTTCAACACACCATTAGTGCAGAGAGGGTGTTAATGGACAGAAAAGTGAACAACCCTGGCCCAAAGCACAAATATGAAAAAAACAGTGGGCAGTCACAAGATAAGAAAAATGAATGATGAAACAAACTAAAATAAAATAAAAAGGGGGGTCCGTCATGCTCTGAAATAATTGAACTCAATGTTCAGTCCGGCAGGCTGTAGCATGCTTAATCGGTAAATCATATGCTTTTCCTCGAGCTTGTGTTGATGTTCACTGGAACACTGATATGTGGGCATGAGAGCAGGGCGGTGTGTTGAAATGGCCAGCAACCGGAAGCTCGGGGTCATACTTTCGGACTGAGTGGAGGTGATCCGCATAGCGGTCACCCAGTCTGCGTTTGGTCTACCCATTGTAAAGGAGACCACATTGTGAGCAGCGAATACAGTATACTAAATTGAAAGAAGTACAAGTAAATCGCTGCTTCATCTGAAAGGAGTGTTTGGGGCCTTGGATAGTGAGGAGAGAGGAGGTAAAAGTGCAGGTATTACACCTCCTGCGATTTCATGGGAAAGGGACGATGTGTTGGGGGTAATGGAGGAGTGGAATAGGTGTTGCGGAGGGAACGATCCCTTCGGAATGCTGATGGGAGGAGAGGGGAAGAGGCGTTTGGTAGTGGTATCACGTTGGAGGTGGCGGAAATGGCAGAGGATGATTCTTTGGATGTGGAGGCTGGTGGGGTGGGAAGTGAGGACAAGGGGGACCCTGTCACGGTTCTGGGAGGGAGGGGAAGGGATGAGGGTAGAGGTGCGGGAAATGGGCCACCTCCAGTGTGATGCCATACCAAATGCATCTTCCCCTGCCCTGCCAGCATTCCGAAGGGATCGTACCCTCCGTGACACCCTGATCCACTCCTCCATTACCCCCAACATCTTGTCCCCTTTCCACGGCACCTTCCCAAGAACCCGCAAACCTCTCCAGTTTTTTTTACCCTTATTCTTAAACCTCACCCATCGCTGATGTTAAACTGACTGGCCTATAGTTACTAGGACTGTCCTTACACTCTTTGTTGAATAAGAGTGTCACATGTGCCACTTCTCAATCCTCTGGCACCTACCCCATATCTGGGGAAGACTGGAAGATTATGGTAAGTCTTTCCACTATCTCCACCTCCACTTCCTTTAGCAGCCTGGAATGCAAGTCATCTGAACCAGGTGACTTATCCATTCTAAGCATAGCCAACCTTTCTAGTACCTCCTGCCTCTCAATTTTCACCCCATCCATTACCTCTACCATCTCTGCTTCCACTGATATTTTGTCAGCATCCTCTTCCTTAGTGAACCCCAATACAAAGTACTCATTAAGTATTCTAGACTTGCATATATCACCCTCTTTGTTCCTAATAGAACCCACACTGCCTCTTACCTGCTTACAATTTACATGCAGGTAGATTTTTGCGTTCCTTTTTATGTTGACTGCCATTCTATTTTCATATTCTGTCTTTGCCAGTCTAATTTCCTCTTCAGTTCACCTCTTAACTTTATTGTATTTGACCTGGTTGTCACTTGAAGAATTCATGTGACATGCACCCTACACCTTTTTTTTGTTTCATCATATCCTCTATCTCCCTCATCATCCAAGGGGCCCTGGCTTTGGTTCCCCTACCTTTCACCCTTGTTGGAATGTACCTGAAGCATCTCCTCCTTAAAGATTACCAATTGTTTCTTTACAGTTTTTACTGTCAGTCTTTGTTTCCATTTTATCTTGGCTAGATCCCTTCTCATCCCATTGAAGTTAACCCTCTTCCAATTTAGGCATTCTACTTCTGATTGTTCCTTGCTCCTTCCCTGTTACTCGTCTAAACATGATGCCACAATGATCATTCGTGCCTAAGAAACTTAACCACTTGACCCACCTCATTACTCAGCACCAGATCCAGCAATGCCTCCTTCCTAGTTGGACTGAGAACATACTGATCAAGGAAGTTCTCCTGAACACATTTCAAAAATTCTTCCCCCTCCTTACCCTTTTAATACCAACCCAATCGATATTTGGTTAAAGTCGCTAAATATCACCAATATAGTTCTTGCAGCTACTACTAGTAGTGGCCCAGGTTTTGCGCTTGTAATGATGCCAAAACTGTCAGCATTCACCGTCTTTACAACTGCAACATTGGGCATCCGCACATGCACATTTAGACATAGAAATCGAAAAGTTGCAGTGATTCCCTGCTGCTTCAGAGTTTACTGTCGAAATTCCCACAAATGGCAATCGTTAGAAATCGCGCAAACTCATGTTTTTTAAAAATTCATTTGTGGGATGTGGGCATCGCTGGCTAGGACAGCATTTATTGCCCATCCCTAATTGCCCTTGAAAAGGTGTTGGTGAGCCGCCTTCTTGAATCGCTACAGTCCATGTGGTGTAGGTTCACCGACAATGCTGTTCGGAAAGGAGTTCCGGGATTTTGACCCAGCGACAGTGAAGGAATGGCGATATAGTTCCAAGTTAGAATGGTGTGTGGCTTGGAGGGGAACTTGCACGTGTGGTGTTCCCATGCATCTGCTGCCCTTGTCCTTCTAGGTGGTAAAGGTCGCGTGTTTGGAAGGTGCTGTCGAAGGTGCATTGCTGCAGTGCACCTTGTAGATGATGCACGCTCCTGTCACTGTGTGTTTGTGGTGGAGGGAGTGAATGGTTGTGAATGAGGTGCCAATCAAGCGGGCTGCCTTGTCCTGGATTGTGTCGAGCTTCTTGAGTGTTGTTGGAGCTGCACCCATCCAGGCAAGTAGAGAGTATTCCATCACACTCCTGACTTGTGCCTTGTAGATGGTGGACAGGCTTTGGGGAGTCAGGAGGTGAGTTACTCACCGCAGAATTCCCAGCCTCTGACCTGCTCTTGTAGCCACGGTATTTATATGGCTACTATCGTTCCGTTTCTGGTTAATGGTAACCCCCATGATGTTGATCATGGGGGATTCAGTTTTGGTAATGCAGTGATGTCCTGGAGCTCAGATGATTGACCTCCAACAACCACAACCATTTTCCTTTGTGCTAGGGATGACTCCAAACAGTAGAGTGTTTTCCCGCTGATTCCCATTGACCTCAGTTTTGCTAGGGCTCCTTGATGCCATACTTGGTCAAATGCTGCCTTGATGTCAAGGGCAGCCACACTCACCTCACCTCTTGAGTTCAACTGTTTTGTCCACATTTGAACCAAGACTGTAATGAGGCCCGGAGCTGTGTGGCCCTGGCAGAACCCAAACTGAATGTCACTGAGCAGGTTATTGCTAAGCAAGTGCCGCTAGATAGCAATGGTTACGACACCCTCCATCACTTTACTGATGATTGAGAGTAGGCTGATGGGCCAGTAATTGGCCGCTTTGGATTTATTCTGCATTTTGTGTACAGGACATACCTGGGCAATTTTCCACATTGCCGGGTAGATGCCAATGTTGTAGCTGTACTGGAGCAGCTTGGCTAGGGGTGTGGCAAGCAAAGCCTGGCTACCCGACTCGAACCTGACGAGACCCGACTACATGTGTCAGGGTCAGGTTGGGTCTAGTCTATATTTCGAGTGCAGTATTCGGGTTGGGTTGGGTTGGACTGGGCAGTGCTGCTTCTGGGATGTCATGGGATCAGGCTTATCCATGATTCCCCACAACTCCATCTGCAGGAATAGCCTGCTGCCGGAATGGATGAACGATATTCGGGTCAGACCTGAAAAAACATTAAAGGACTCGGGCCCAGGTCAGGTTTTAATTTTATACCCAAACCAGGCTTTAGCAGCAAGTTCTGGAGCACAGGTGTTCAGAACTATTGCCGGAATGTTGTCAGGGCCCAGAGCCTTTGCAGTATCCAGTGTCTTCAGTTGTTTCTTGATATCCCGCGGAGTGAATCGAATTGGCTGAAGACAGGCATCTGTGATGCTGGGGACCTCAGGAAGAGGCCGAGATGGATCCACTTGGCACTTCTGGCTGAAGATTGTTGCAAATGCTTCAGCCTTATCTTTTGCTTTGATGTGCTGGGCTCCCCCATCATTGAGGATGGGGATATTTGTGGATCCACCTCCTCCAGTTAGTTGTTTAATTGTCCACCACCATTCACGACTGGATGTGGCAGGAATGCAGAGCTTGGATCTGATCTGTTGGTTGTGGAATTGTTTAGCTCTGTCTATCGCAAGCTGCTTACGCACTTTGGCATGCAAGTAGTCCTGGGTTGTAACTTCACCAGGTTGACACCTCATTTTGAGGTATGCCTGGTGCTGCTCCTGGCATGCCCTCCTGCACTCTTCATTGAACCAGGATTGATCCTCCGGCTTGATTGTAGGTGGAATGGGGGATATGCCAGGCCATGAGGTTACAGATTGTGGTTGAGTATAATTCTCTTGCTGATGGCCCAGATCGTCTCATGGATGCCCAGCTTTGAAGTCTATCCCATCTAGCATGGTGGTAATGCCACACAACATGATGGAGGGATCCTCAATGTGAAGGCGGGACTTTGTCTCCACAAGGTCTGTGCGGTGGTCACTCCTACTAATACTGGACAGATGCATCTGCTACAGGCAGATTGGTGAGGACGAGGTCAAGTATATTTTTCCTTCTTGTTGGTTCCCTCACATCCCATTGCAGACCCAGTCTAGCAGCTATGTCCTTTAGGAATCGACCAGTCAGTAATTACTCGGTCAGTAATGGTGCTACCGAACCACTTTTGGTGATGGACACTGAAGTCCCCCACCCAGAGTACATTCTGCGCCCTTGCCACCTTCAGTGCTTCCTCCAAGTGGTGTTCAACATGGAGGAGTACTGATTCATCAGCTGAGGGTGGGTGGTAAGTGGTAATCAGCAGAAGGCTTCCTTGCCTATGTTTGACCTGATGCCATGAGACTTTATGGGGTCTGATGTTGAGGACTCTCAGGGCAACTTCCTCCTGAGTGTATACCACTGGGCCGCCACCTCTACTGGGTCTGTCCTGCCAGTGGGACAGGACATACCTAGGGATGGTGATGGCGATGAGTATGACTATATCAGGCTGTTGCTTGACTAGTCTGCGGGACAACTCTCCCAACTTTGCACAAGCTCCCAGATGTTAGTAAGAGGACTTTACAGGGTTTGCCATTGTCGTTTCTGGTGGCTAGGTGGTTCATCCGGCTTTATTCCTTATTGCCTTTGTAGCGGTTTGATAAAACTGAGTGGCTTGCTAGGCCATCCCAGAGGACATTAAGAGTCAACATGTGTCACATGTAGGCCAGATCAGATAAGGACCTCAAATTTCCTTCCCTAAAGGACATTAGTGACACAGAAGGGTTTTTACGATAATCAACAATGGTTTCATGGCCATCATTAGACTAGTTTTTAATTCCAGATTTATTAATTGAATTCAAATTCCACCTTCTGCCATGGTGGGATTTGGACCCATGTCCCAGAGCAATACCCTGGGTCTCTGGGTTACGAGTCAAGTGACAATACCACTGGTCCACTGCCTCCCCACATGTGAATCCCTTTAGGCTGTAATATCACTGCAAAAAAAAAAAAATGTTCTGCCTTGTTACATGAGGTGTAACTGAATTTTTAATGGCGGACTAAGCCGTAACTACTGCTAAACAACTTCTCCGGCCCTGAAAAAGTATTCAATATTGACAAATTTCAACATTATTATTCCAAAGGTTTTTGATGTATTTTTTTAAAGTTTGGTATTTTAACTTTTACCTTATTCCCATGTGAAAGTCCAAATTTTTTATTTTGTTCTCTGTAAAATTTATTAAAAATGATAACCAGTGCATTTCACTTCCTGGTTTGCTGGCTGAGAATTCTTCAGTGTGATTGGCTGCTTAGCCTGATTGATGATATCACTGTTGCTGTACAGCTAGAGATCCCCTAGACTTGGTGACAGTATCAAACTAAAGTTGGGAAAGATGAAATCCACGCCGCAGAGGACACTAGATCTTTGTGCATGCTTTGTCGAAGTCAGCAGCCGGTGCCGTCACTTTGCTGCTGACTGCAAAGTCTGTGCCAACATTTTGAAATCACTACTTGAGCCATGCTGCATTGAAAATTACTCCGTTAACATTTCTGAAAGATTCCAATGTTAAGTTTAAAATGTCCACTTTTACCTTTTTTTTCATTCATAGGATGTGGGCGTCGCTGGCCAGGCCAGCATTTATTGCCCATTCCTAATTGCCCTTGAGAAGGTGTTGGTGAACTGTCTTCTTGAACCGCTGCAGTCCATGGGAGGTAGGTGCACCCACAGTGCTGTTAGGGAGGAAGTTCCAGGATATTGACTCAGCGACAGTGAAGGAACGGCAATATAGTTCCAAGTCAGGATGGTGTTTGACTTGGAGGGGAACTTGCAGGTGGTGGTGTTCCCATGTATTTGCTGCTCTTGTCCTTCTAGTTTGTAGAGGTCGTGGGTTTGGAAGGTGCTGTCTAAAGAGCCTTGGTGCAATGCTGCAGTGCATCTTGTAGATGGTACACACTGCTGCCACTGTCTGTCGGTGATGGAGAGAGTGAATGCTTGTGGATGGGCTGCTTAGTCCTGGATGGTGTTGGGCTTCTTGAGTGTTGTTGGAGCTGCACCCATCCAGGCAAGTGGAGAGTATTCCATCACACTCCTGACTTGTGCCTTCTAGATGGTTGACAGGCTTTGGGGAGTCAGGAGGTGAGTTACTCGCTGCAAGATTCCTAGCCTCTGACCTGCTCTTGTAGCCATGTTATTTATATGGCTACTCCAGTTCAGTTTCTGGTCAATGGTAGCCCCTAGGATGTTGATCATGGGGGATTCAGCAATGGTAATGCCATTGAATGTCAAGGGGAGATGGTTAGATTCTCTCTTGTTGGAGATGGTCATTGCCTGGCACTTGTGTGGCGCGAATGTTACTTGCCACTTATCAGCCCAAGCCTGGATATTGTCCAGGTGTTGCTGCATTTCTATACTGACTGGTTCAGTATCTGAGGAGTTGCGAATGGTGCTGAACATTGTGCAATCATCAGCAAACATCCCCACTTCTGACCTTCTGATTGAAGGAACGTCATTGATGAAGCAGCTGAAGATGTTTGGGCCTAGGACACTACCCTGAGGAACTCCTGCAGTGATGTCCTGGAGCTCAGATGATTGACCTCCAACAACAACAACCATCTTCCTTTGCGCTAGGTATGACTCCCCCTGATTCCCATTTCAGTTTTGCTAGGGCTCCTTGATGCCATACTCGGTCAAATGGTGCCTTGATGCCAAGGGCAGTCACTCACCTCACCTCTTGAGTTCAGCTCTTTTGTCCACATTTGAACCAAGGCTGTAATGAGGTCAGGAGCTGAGTGGCCCTGGCAGAACCCAAACTGTGCGTCACTGAGCAGGTTATTGCTAAGCAAGTGCAGCTTTATGGCACCGTTGATGACACCTTCCATCACTTTGCTGATGATTGAGAGTAGGCTGATGGGGCGGTAATTGGCCGGGTTGGACTTGTCCTGCTTTTTGTGTACAGGACATACCTGGGCAATTTTCCACATTGTAGGGTAGATACTAGTGTTGTAGTTGTACTGGAACAGCTTGACTAGGGGTGCGGCAAGTTCTGGAGCACAGGTCTTCAGTATTATTCATATTGTCAGGTCCCATAGCCTTTACAGTATCCAGTACCTTCAGTTGTTTCTGGATATCACGTGGAGTGAATCGAATTGGCTGAAGTCTGGCATCTGTGATGCTGGGGACTTCAGGAGGAGGCCGAAATGGATCATCAACTCGGCACTTCTGGCTGAAGATTGTTGCAAATGCTTCAGCCTTATCTTTCGCACTCGTGCTGGGCTCCCCCATCATTGAAGGTGGGGATATATGTGGAGCTACCTCCTCCAGTTAGTTGTGTAATTGTCCACCATTCACGACTGGCTGTGGCAGGACTGCAGAGCTTAGATCTGATCCGTTGGTTATGGGATCACTTCCCTCTGTCTATCGCATGGTGCTTGCGCAGTTTGGAACGCAGATAGTGCTGTGTTGTAGCTTCACCAGGTTGACACCTCATTTTGAGGTATGCCTGGTGCTGCTCCTGGCATGCCCTCCTGCACTCTTCATTGAACCAGGGTTGGTCTCCTGGCTTGATGGTAATGGTAGAGTGGGGGATATGCCAGGCCATGAGGTTATAGATTGTGGTTGAGTACACTTCTGATGGTCCACAGCGCCTCACGGATGCCCAGTTTTGCATTGCTAGATCTGTTCGTAATCTATCCCATTTAGCATGGTGGTAGTGCCACACAACTTGATGGAGGATATCCTCAATGTGAAGGCGGGACTTCGTCTCCACTAGGACTGTGCGGTGGTCACTCCTGCCAATACTGTCATGGACAGATGCATCTGCGGCAGGCAGATTGGTGAGGACGAGGTCAAATATGTTTTTCCCTCTTGGTTCCCTCATCACCTGCCACAGACCCAGTCTAGCAGCTGCGTCCTTTAGGACTCGGCCAGCTTGGTCAGTAGTGGTGCTACCGAGCCACTCTAGGTGATGGACATTGAAATCCCCCACCAGAGTACATTCTGTGCCCTTGCCACCCTCACTGTTTCCTCGAAGTGGTGTTCAACATGGAGGAGTACTGACTCATCATCTGAGGGTGGACAGTAGGTGGTAATCAGCAGGAGGTTTGCTTTTCCATGTTTGATCTGATGCCATGAGACTTCATGGGGTCCGGAGTCAATGTTGAGGACTTCCAGGGCAACTCCCTTCCGACTCTGTCACTTTGCCGCCACCGGTGGGACAGTACATACCCTGGGATGGTAATGGCAGTGTCTGGGACATTGTCTGTCAGGCATGATTCTGTGAGTATGACTATGTCAGGCTGTTGCTGAATTAGTCTGTGGGACAGCTCTCCCAACTTTGGCACAAGCCCCCAGATGTTAGTAAGGAGGACTTTGCAGGCTCAACGGGGCTGGGTTTGCCAGTGCCTAGGTCGATGCTGGGTGGTCTGTCCAGTTTCATTTTTATTGACTTTGTAGCAGTTAGATACAACTGAGTGGCTTGCTAGGCCATTTCAAAGGGCTGTGGGTCTGGAGTCACATGCAGGCCAGATCAGGTAAGGACAGCAGATTTCCTTCCCTAAAGGACATTAGTGAACCAGATGGGTTTTTACAACAATTGACAGTGGTTTCATGGCCATCATTAGACTAGCTTTTAATTCCAGATTTATTAATTGAATTCAAATTCTACCTTCTGCCGTGGTGCGATTTGAGCCCATGTTCCCAGGGCAATACCCTGGGTCACTGGGTTACTAGTCCAGTGACAATACCACTATGCCACCACCTCCCCTATTGCAATTGCATGTTATATTATATTTTTCTTTAACAAACAGTTCCTTACCCATTCCCAACTCCACCAACTTGAAGCCTGGTAGATAGTGCTCTATGACTTCTGATAACCTGATCACTTACCTTTTCAGTATCTGATTGCATGATCTGTATTCTCTTTTCCTTGCAAATCACTCAAACTGATTCCTGAAAGAAGGTTTATTTTTTTGTTCTGCATTTTGGAAATTTTACTTACAAAGTTGTTAAATAAACAAACTAAAAAGCAATGAATTTCATGGTGACACAATTAAATTTATATATTGACTTGCCTTTTGTGTTTTTTACGCCTTTGAAAAACATTTTCGTTTGAAAGTCTCAGCCTCTCCTAAAAGCATACATTTGGACTTAATATTTTTGCTTAAAGCTATTTCAGTGCAGTTTGTGCAGTCAGTGTTTGAAGTGTATCTGTTATTCTAGGATGCACCAATATAGTCTTCTCTGAAATATTTTTCTTCAGCGTTAAGTAGTTGTTGCTCAGTTGTTTTCAAAACCATTTGAAGAAAAGCTAGAAGGTCCGCTTCAAAAGTTTTTTTTCAGGTAAAGGGTATAACTTTTTAGGTTGTGTGTGTGATTGAAGTGTACTGAAATAATACACCTTTGTAGCTTTATGTTCTATAAACTTTAGGAAGTGTAATAAGCCTAGAGTGTCATCCCTTATCACAGTAGATCCTTATCTAAAAAAGATTAGATGAATTTTGAACCATGAACCAAACAAAATGTTTAATTGAAAGCAAAATACTGCAGATTATGGAAATCTGAAATAAAAATAAAAAGTGCTGGAAATCCTCAGTAGGTCTGGCAGCATCTGTGAAGAGAGAAGCAAAGTTAACGTTTCAGGTCTGTGACCTTTCCTGTTGCCTGTTCTGACATCAAGTCTTCTACGAATGCCTCTGAAACGCAGTAGCTGAAGCAAAGTATCTTTTCTCATGCTAATTTCATTTTTCTTAAAGTAAAGTAGAGAAGTTTATTCTTTTTCATCAAAGCATAGTCTTTTAAGGAAATGGATAGGAATAGAATAGGAAAGAGGATTGAGAGAACCCTAGCCTCCAGCCATCTACCCATGAAAAGATGAGTGGGAAGTGGATCGTAAGCTAAGAGTCTTCCGGATGTTTAGCTTAAGGCCCATTCTTTCAAAGGCCTCCTTGAATGCATTGACGAGGGTTTGAAGCTCGGCATGTGAGTCTGCGCATACGCAAGTGTTGTCAGCAGACTGCAGCTCAATGACGGAGCTTGAGGTGACCTTGGTTCTAGACTGGAGGCGACGTAGATTAAATAGTTTCCTGCTTGTCCTGCAGAGTAGATCTACTCTGGCAGGGAGCTTCATGAAGATGTGGTGGAATATTGCGGCGAGGAAGATGGAAAAGAGCATTGGTGCAATAACACAGGCTTGCTTGACCCCAGTTTGCACTCTGGGTCAGTGGCAGATCCGTTGGCAAGGATTACAGCTTGCATGTTGTCGTGCAGGATGGTGACGGATTTCTCCAGACAGCCAAATTTGAGGAGGATGTTCCATCCCTCCCTGTTGATAGAGTCAAAGCCTTTTGTGAGGTCAAAGAAGGCCATGTATAAAGGTTGCTGCAGCTCCCTACGTTTTTCTTGCTGTGAAGATCATGTCCACGGTGCCTCTTAACGGATGGAATCCGCATTGTGACTCCGGTTGGAGCTCTTCAGCCACAGGGAGGAGGCGGTTGAGAAGGATTCTTGCGATGAATTTCCCTGTGGTAGACAGCAGGGATACCCCTCTGTAGTTACCGCTGTTGGTCTTGTCGCCTTTTTTGAAGATGGTCACAATTACGGCATCTCGGAGATCCCCTGGCATGCTCTGCTTCCAGATGAGGGAGATGAGTCCATGTATTTATGTCAAGAGTGCCTCTCAGCCGTATTTTTGAATTTTGGTGGATATTTGTCTGCGCCGACAGCCTTATTGTTTTTGAGCTGTCGGATGGTCTTTTCAGTCTCATGTCGGGCTGCGATTGTACTGAGGTCATGGCCGATTAAGAGTACACTTAAATAGTTTATTTTCTTAAATACTGTGATCCAAATTAATTAATTAAATAGAATAGAGATGGCTGGGCAGGTGATGTGTTGCAGCTGTAGTATGTGGGAGCTGGTGGACGCCGGTGCGATCCACGCTGACCTCATCTGCAGCAAGTGTTGGCTGCTCGAGGAACTTCGGCTCAGAGTTGATGAGCTGAAGTCCGAGCTGCAGACACTGCAACACATCAGGAAGGGGGATAGTTACCTGGACACTGTATTTCAGGAGACAGTCAGATCCCTTAGATTAATTACATCCAATCTGGACCATGGCCAGGGACAGGAGGGTGTGACTGAGTGAGGCAGGTATGGGGATCCAGAATTTAGCTTTGGAGGAGCCTCAGCCAGTGCCGTTATCCAATAGGTACAAGGTTCTTGCTCCCGGTGTAGACGAGGGCACAGGCTGCAGGGCGGATGAGCAAACTGACCACAGCACCATGATTCAAGTGGGGGGAGAAAAGAGAAATGTAGTTGTACGAGGGGATAGCATAGTTAGGGGAATAGATACTGTTCTCTGCAGCAAAGATAGAGAATCCCGAAGGCTGTGTTGTCTACCTGGTGCCAAGGTTAAGGACATCTCTTCTGGGCTGGAGAGGAACTTGAAGTGGGAGGGAAAAGATCCAGTTGTCGTGGTCCACATAGGTACCAACGACATAGGTAGGACTAGGAAAGAGGTTCTGCTGAGGGACTATGAGCAGCTCGGGGCCAAATTAAAAAGCAGAACCACAAAGGTGGTAATCTCTGAATTACTACCTGAGCCACATGCTAATTGGCATAGGGTAAATAAGATTAGAGAGGTAAATGTGTGGCTCAAAGATTGGTGTGGGAGAAATGGGTTCCGATTCATGGGACACTGGCATCAGTACTGGGGAAGGAGAGAGCTGTTTCATTGGAATGGGCTTCACTTGGGACCAGCGTCCTGGCGAGTCGTTTAACTCGGGTTGTCGATAAGGCTTTAAACTAAATAGTGGGGGGTTGGGTTCAATTGAAGGGAAATTTAAAAAGTCGAAAAGTAACGAAAGAGCAGAGGTGCAGGATAGTGAAGGAACATACGTTAATCAGAGAGTGACAGGAAAGGGCAGAGAATACAAGTACAAGAGAACAACAGAAATTAGAACCAGAGTAGGTAAAAAGTCAAAGCTTAAGGCTCTTTATCTGAATGCACGTAGCATTTGTAACAGGATAGATGAGCTGACGGCACAGATAGCTATCAAATCATATTCATTTATTTCTATCACTGAGATGTGGTTGCAGTATGACCAGGACTGGAATCTAAACGTTCAAGGATATTCAACGTTCCAGAAGAATAGGCAGAAAGGAAAAGGCAGTGGGATAGCTTTGCTATTAAAGGAAGGGATCAGTGCAGTTGAGTAATGATAAAGGTGTAATAGATAGTGATGTAGAATCAGTTTGGGTGGAAATAAGGAATAGCAAGGGAAAGAAATCATGGGTGGGAGTGGTCTATAGGCCCCCAAAGAGTTGCCTCTCTGTAGGACAAGATATTAACCAGGAAATAATGGAGGTGTGTAAGAAGGAGACTGCAATTAGCATGGGAGATTTTAATGTGCATATAGACTGGACAAATCAAATTGGTAAAGGTAGCATGGAAGATGAATTTGGAGAGTGCCTCAGGGATTGTTACTTAGAGCAATATGTTGCAGAACCTACCAGGGAACAGGCTATTTTAGATTTGGTATTGTGTAATGAGGTAGGATTAATAAGAGATCTCGTTGTTAAGGATCCTTTGGGGGGAAACGATCATAACATGGTAGAATTTCAAATTCAATTTGAGGGTGAGCAACTCGGGTCTCAAACCAGTGTCTTCAACTTAAACAAGGGCAATTATAGAGGTATGAAAAAAGAGTTGTCTAATGCGGGCTGGGAAGATAGACTACAGGGGAAGTCAGGAGATGAGCAGTGGCAGACTTTTAAGCAGATGTTTCATAACACTCAAAAAACATTTATTCCAGTCAGAAGGAAGGACTCGAAGATAACGATGAACCACCCGTGGATAACAAAGGAAGTTAAGGAGAGTTTCAAATCAAAAGCAAAGGCGTACAATGCGGTGAAAACGAGTGGTAGGCCAGAGGATTGGGAAGTTTTTAGAAAATAGCAGCGGATGGCTAAAAAAACTAATAAAGAGGGAGAAAGTTGATTGAGAGTAAATTGGCAAGAAATATAAAAACGAACAGTAAGAGCTTGTACGGGTATATTAAAAGGAAGAGAGTAGCTAAAGTAAGTGTGGGACCCTTAGAGGATGAGACTGGGGGAATTAATAACAGGGAACAGGGAAATGGCAGATAATTTAAACCAATATTTTGCATCAGTGTTCACGGTGGAAGATACTATAAACATCCCAACAATAATAGATGAACAAGGTGTAAATGGGAGAGAGGAACTTTCAACAATCTCTATCATGAGGGAAAAGGTGCTGGACAAACTGATGGGACTAAAGGCAGACAAGTCGCCAGGATCTGATGGCCTGCACCCAAGGATTTTAAAAGAAGTGGTGCTGAGATAGTGGAGGCATTGATCACAATATACCAAAACTCATTGGATTCCGGTAGGGTACCAGTGGATTGGGAAACCACTAATGTGACATCCCTATTCAGGAAAGGAGGGAGACAGAAAGCAGGAAACTATAGACCAGTTAGCTCAACATCAGTCATTGGGAAAATGCTGGAGTGCATTATTAAGGAAGAAATAGCAGGACATTTAGAAAGACATAATGCAATCAAACAGAGTCAACGTGGTTTCATGAAAGGGAAATCATGTTTGACAAATTTGTTAGAGTTCTTTGAGGATATAACAAGCAGAGTGGATAAAGGAGAACCAGTAGATTGTGTATTTGGATTTTAAGAAGGCGTTCGATAAGGTGACACATAAAAGGTTCTTGCATAAAATAGGAGCTCGGGCTATTGGGGGTAATGTGTTGGCATGGATTGAGGTTTGGCTAACACACAGAAGGCAGAGAGTTGGGATCAGTGGGTCTTTTACGGCTTTCCAACCTGAAACTAGTGGGGTGCCACAAGGATCGGTCCTAGGGCCTCAGCTATTTACTATCTACGTTAATGACTTAGAGGAAGGGACAGAGTGTAGTGTTTCCAGATTTGCTGGTGATACAAAAATAGGTGGGAAGGCATGTTGTGATGAGGACACAAAGAATCTGCAAAGGGATATAGATCGGTTAAGTGAGTGGGCAAAAATTTGCCAGATGTTGTTCAATGTGGGAAGGTGTGAGGTAATCCACTTTGGTAGGAAGAATAAAAAGGCAGATTATTATTTAAATGGAGAAAGACTACAAAATACAGCAGTACAGAGGGATCTGGGTGTTCTTGTGCATGAAACACAAAAGGTTAGCATGCAGGTGCAGCAAGTAATTTAGGAAGGCAAATGGAATTTTGGCATTTATTGCTAGGGGGTTAGAGTTTAAAAATAGGGAAGTCCTGTTACAACTGTACAGGGTGTTGGTGAGGCCACACCTGGAGTACTGTGTACAGTTTTGGTCCCCGTATTTAAAGAAGGGTATTGGAGGCAGTTCAGAAAAAGTTCACTAGGCTGATTCCTGGGATGAAGGGGCTATCTTATCAAGAACAGCTAAACAGGTTAGGCCTTTATTCATTGGAGTTTAGAAGAATGAGAGATGATCTTATAGAAACGTATAAGATTTTAATGGGGCTCGACGGATAGATGTTGAGAAGATGTTTCCACCAGTGGGGGAATCTCGAACTAGGGGACATAGCTACAGAATAAGGAGGCACATATTTTCAAACTGAGATGTGAAGGAATTTCTTCTCTCAGAGTGGTGAATCTCTGGAATTCTCTGCCTCAGAGAGTTGTGGAGGCTAGGCCACTAAATATATTTAAGGAGGAGGTAGATAGATTTTTGAAATCTCGGGAAGTCGAGGGTTAGGCAGAGCAGGCCTGAAAGAGAGGTTGAGGCCTGGGACAGATCAGCCATGATCTTATTGAATGGTGGGGCAGGCTTGAGGGGCTGAATGGCCTACTCCTGCTCCTATTTCTTATGTTCTTATGGTAGCATGCTGAACATCTGGAAGACAGAGGTCCTCTACCAGCCTGCTCCTGCAGCGCAGCACTGCCCCCTGACTATCAAGATCCACAGTGAACTACTGGACAATGTGGATCACTTCTCATAGCTTGGGAGCCTCCTCTCAGCAAGGGCAGACATCGACGAAACTCAGCATCCCCTCCAGTTTGCCAGCACAGCCTTCGGTCGTCTGAGGAAAGGAGTGTTTGACAACAAAGACCTTAAATCTGGCACAGAGCTCATGGTTTGTTGCCTGCCCTTCTGTATGCGTCCGAAACATGGATACTGCACAGCAGACATCTCAAAGCCCTAGAGAGATCTCACCAGCAGTGCCTCCGCCAGATCCTGCAAATTCAATGGTAAGACAGGTGCTCCAATATCAGTGTCCTCTCTCAGGCCAGCACTCCCAGTATCGAGACACTGGTCATGGATAAACGGGAAAGGTAGCCAAACCATGGCTTACAAGGGAAATTAGAGATAGCATTAGATCCAAGGAAGAGGCATATAAATTTGCCAGGGAAAAAAACAGACCTGAGGATTGGGAGCAGTTTAGAATTCAGCAAAGGAGGACCAAAGGATTGATTAAGAAGGGGAAAATAGAGTACGAAAGCAAGCTTGCGGGGAACATAAAAACTGACTGTAAAAGTTTCTGTAGGTATGTGAAGAGAAGAAGATTGGTGAAGACAAATGTAGGTCCCTTAGTCAGAAACAGGGGAATTTATTATGGGGAATAAAGAAATGGCTGACCAACTAAATGCATACTTTGGTTCTCTCTTCACAAAGGAGGACACAAATATCATACCAGAAATGCTGGGGAACACAGGGCTTAGTGAGAGCTGAAAGAAATCAGTATTAGTAGAGAAATGGTGTTGGGGAAATTGATGGGATTGAAGGCCGATAAATCCCCAGGCCCTGATGGTATGCATCCCAGAGTACTTAAGGAAGTGGCCCTAGCATTGGTGGTCATCTTCCAAGATTGTATAGACTCTGGAACAGTTCCTACAGATTGGAGGGTAGCTAATGTAACCCCACTATTTAAAAAGGGAGGTAGAGAGAAAGCAGGGAATTATAGACCAGTCAGCCTGACGTCATTAGTGGGGAAAATTCTGGAGTCCATTATCAAAGATTTTATAGCAGAGCACTTAGAGAACAGTGGTAGAATCAGGCAGAGTCAGCATGGATTTACAAAAGGGAAATCATGCTTGACAAATCTACTAGAATTCTTCAAGAATGTAACTAGTAGAGTTGTTGAGGGGGAGCCAGTGGATGTGGTTTATTTGGACTTTCAGAAGGCTTTCGACAAAGTCCCACATCAGAGATTAGCATGTAAAATTAAAGCGCATGGGATTGGGGGTAGTGGATTGCGATGGATAGAAAATTGGTTGGCAGAGAGGAAACAAAGAGTAGGGATAAGTGGGTCTTTTTCCGAATGGCAGGCACTGACTGGTCGGGTACAGCAGGGATCGGTGCTAGGACCCCAGCTATTCACAATATACATTAATGATTTAGATGAGGGAACTAAATGTAATATCTCCAGATTTGTAGATGAGACAAAACTGGATGGGAGGGTGAGTTGTGAGGAGGATGCAGAGAGGCTTCAGGGTGATTTGGACAAGTTGAGTGAGTGGGCTAATGCATGGCAGACGCAGTATAATGTGGATAAATGTGAGGTTATCCACTTTGGTAGCAAAATCAGGAAGGCAGATTATTATCTGAACGGCTATAAACTGAGAGAGGGGAATATGCAGCGAGACCTGGGTGTTCTCGTACACCAGATGCTGAAGGTAAGCATGCCGGTGTAACAGGCGGTAAAAAAGGCAAATGGTATGTTGGCCTTCATAGCGAGAGGATTCGAGTACAGGAGCAGGGATGTCTTGCTGCAATTATACAGGGCCTTGGTGAGGCCACACCTGGAATATTGTGTGCAGTTTTGGTCTCCTTATCTGAGGAAGGATGTTCTTGCTATAGAGGGAGTGCAGCGAAGGTTTACCAGACTGATTCTTGGGATGGTGGGACTGATGTATGAGGAGAGATTGAATAGGTTAGGATTATATTCGCTGGAGTTCAGAAGAGTGAGGGGGGATCTCAGAAGCTATAAAATTCTAACTGGACTTGACAGGGTAGATGCAGGAAGGATGTTCCCGATGGTGGGGAGTCCAGAACCAGGGGTCATAGTCTAAGGATATGGGGTAAACCTTTCAGGACTGAGATGAGGGGAAATTTCTTCACCCAGACAGAAGTGAGCCTGTGGAATTCGCTACCACAGAAAGCAGTTGAGGCCAAAACATTGTATGTTTTCAAGAAGGAGTTAGATATAGCTCTTGGGGCAAAAGGGATCAAAGGGTATGGGGCGAAAGCGGGAACAGGCTACTGAGTTTGATGATCAGCCATGATCATAATGAATGGCGGATACTCCTATTTTCTGTGTTTCTATGTTACGTTGGGTGGGCCATATTGTCCGCATGCCTGACTCAAGACTCCCAAAACGAGCTTTCTACTCCGAGCTTTGTCTTGGCAAGAGGTTACCAGGAGGGCAGAGGAAGTGCTACAAGGATGTCCTTAAAGCCTCTTGAAAGAAATTTGCAGTCTCTACTGATTTGTTGAAATCTCTTGCCCGAGATCCTCCAAAATGGAGAAGAAGCATCCACGAAGGTGCCAGCCAGTTCGAACAATGTTGACATGCCCAGGCATCGACCAAACGCAAACAGCAGAAGGAGCATTCGGAAATTAGAGCATCCCATCCAGTCGCCTCATCAAACATCACCTGCCCCACCTGTGGCAGAGTGTGCAGATCCAGAAATGGACTATTCAGTCACTTAAGGACCCACAGCCCTGGAGTGGAAGAAGTCATCCTTGTTCCTGAGGGACTGAAGAAAAGTAGGAAGCTAAGGGTGTGGTGTGTAATAGTGACCAAATTTGCATGGGTAGCTCAATGGAGAAGTGTTAGCTATCTATACATGAGTAGGGGGTATTGGTTGAGGGCTCATGGTGGGGTGGGGGGGTGGTTCTCCCTATTTCTCTGTTGTTCTCTCTCTCTGTCTCTTTCTCCCGCCACGCCACCCCGGTCATCAAAAAACTCATTGAAGTTAGTCGCACATGATTTTCCCTTAACAATTCCAGCCTGGCTATCCTTCATTAGTCCATGCTTGTCCAAATGGCTGTTAATTTTCTGCTGGATTATTGTTTCTAAAAGCTTCGCCACTACCAATATTAAACTGACTGGCCTGTAATTGCTAGATTTATCCTCCTTCTGTTTTTGGGCAAGGGTGTAACATTTGCAACTTGTCAGTCCTTTGGCATTGCCCCGTATCTATTGCAGATTGGAAGATTGTAGCCAGCATCTCTGCAATATCTACCCTTACCCGCCTCAGAAACCTAGGATGCATCCCATCCAGACCGACTGACTTATTTACTTTAAGTGCTGGTGGCTTTCCTAGTGCTGCCTTGTGATCTCTTTTTATCTCATCCAGTAACCTGGCAACCTCTTCATTTACTATAGCTTTGGCAAAGTCTTCTTCTTTGCTATACACCAGTGCAAAGCACTCATTTGGTACCTTTGCATGTCTTCTACCTCCATAATTTTAGTTCCTAATAGCCTCAGTGCTCTTCTGACAGCCCTTTTACTATGCCTATAGAAGACCTTTGAATTTTCTTTTGTTAACTGCCCATCTATAGGTGCTTATCTTTGTTATATCTCTTTGCCCCTCTTATTTTCTTTTTCACTTGTTGTCTGTACTTTTTATATTCAGTCTGGTTCTCCCTTGGATGTCAAGCTGACATCCATCATGAGTGCCTTTTTCTGCTTCATCCTACTCTCTAACACCTTCATCAGGGTGCTTCTGGCTTTGTTGCCCTCCCTTTCCTCCTTGTGGGAAGATACCAAGACTGTACCCAAGCCTTCTCTTCCTCAAAGGCTGTCCATTGCTCCATTACACTTTTGCCTCACAATCTATGACTCCAATTTACCTGGCCCAGATCCCTCTTCAATTTCCTGAAATTAGCCTTCCTCCAGTTAAATGTTTCTATTCCAGATTGCTCCTTGTCCTTCTCTATAACTAATCTCAACCTTATGATACTGTGAGCGCTATTGCTCCCCAATTGTGACATACTCCACTTTGCCCACTTCATTCCCCAGGACCAGACCCAACAATGCCTCCTTCCACATTGGATCGAGAACATACTTATTGAGAAAATTCTCCTGAACATGTTTCAGAAATTCCTTCCCCTCAATGTCCCAAATACAATCACAGTCCTGTTCCATTTTGCAGTAGTTAAAGTTTCCCATTATCACTGCTCTATAAGTTCATTCCCCTCAGTAACTTATTTGCAAATCTACTCCTCTATTTCCTTACCACTATTTGGGAGGGGGTGAAGGGCGGGTGTGAAGAAACCTTTATCGACACCTCCGCCCGCACCCCCCGTCACCTCCGCCCACTCCCCAGCTTTGTAACATTTTTCTTAATCTGAACTGCTTCCCCTCTTCCTTCCCCTCCGCCTCCCTATCTTTCCTGGTTACCTTATAACCAGGAATATTAAGCAGCTAATCCTCCCTTTTATTTTGAGCCATGTTTCCGTTCTGGACACTACGTCATATTCCCACGTAGCTATTTGTCCCTGCAGCTCCTTGACATTATTAACCACACTTCATGCATTTACACACATGCGATCCATATCCAACTTAGACCTCCTTTTGTATTTTCAATTATCTCACCTAATTCTGTTATTTCTAACTGTCCCTCCTAGTGCTCTCTGCATTTGTTTCTACTTTTGAATACGATATCTTCATGTTCAATATGGGCCGCGATATCTGGATCTTCCTCCTCTCTTTTCAAATTCCTTTCCAGCAACATTGAGATTTGCATTCCACTGGCACCAGATAGACAACACACCCTTTGGGAGTCTTAATTTTTATTTCATGCAATTCAGATCCCTTTAATGTTTGTATCCTCTATTTAGTTCATTTCTCTCTTACCCCATGAGATCTAATTAATTACTGTTTATTATATTTACCGTTGCCACTTGGTTTAAAGTAGTTAGCACCTCCATTCCAAGCTGAATTCCCACTCACTAAGTTTGTTATAGATTCACCCAACTCTGTCTTCACCAAGCTCTTTGCACAGCTCTGGATGTAGCCAGTCTTTGTGATAGAGAGGATATGAGGTGAGACATTTGGTTTGGTGTTAAATAGGACTGCTCCCAGTCCTTTTCCCAGTAGAGGGAGAGAGAAGTGAGCAAGGGAGGGGCAGGAGGGAGCAGTGTAGAGAGGGTGAAAGCAAGAGATTGTGTGGAACAGAGAAGCCTAGACACATGGGAGAGGGGAAATAAATGACCAAGAAAGTAATTCAGATATACAGTGAACTACATTTGTCGGTAGGGGTAAAGATTGATTTTGGTCATATATTTGTTTAGAGATACAGCACTGAAACAGGCCCTTCGGCCCACCGAGTCTGTGACGACCATCAACCACCCATTTATACTAATCCTACACTAATCCCATATTCCTACCACATCCCCACCTGTCCCTATATATTTCCCTACCACCTACCTATACTAGGGGCAATTTATAATGGCCAATTTACCTACCAACCTGCAAGTCTTTTGGCTTGTGGGAGGAAACCGGAGCACCTGGAGAAAACCCACGCAGACACAGGGAGAACTTGCAAACTCCACACAGGCAGTACCCGGAATTGAACCCGGGTCGCTGGAGCTGTGAGGCTGCGGTGCTAACCACTGCGCCACTGTGTCGCCCTGTGATTTGTGTGATGAGCTGCCCATGAGGACATGCTTACAAAATTTAAAATAAAATCAGTTTGCTTCAGAGTTTCAGGATTTTGCTCGTAAATTATGTGCACTGATTATGAAAGTGAAGAGTTTTAAAGCATTAATATATGATACATGGAATTGTGCACGTTAGAAGAATACCTTATCTGAAATAGTCCTTTGCTGTTGATTTCTTCGCTATGAATAGCGTTATCTAATTTGTTTCCAGTATTAATTGTAAGTGTCCATGAAATATCTTGCCCACTAGAGGGAGCAAGTATCACTTGAAACCAATGTTAAGACGAGCCAATAGCCTGGATTTTGCATTAAAAATTACAGTGAGACAAACAGCAACCACTGTTATTTATGTGAAAATTGGACAGCAGCTTCTGACAATCACACATGCACAGTTAATCACTGTAATCAGGAAGTTGCTGTCCAAGATGCCTTCCTCCAAAAGCTGTGTGGTCAGGGTATCTCACCATCTGATTTACCATTCAAATGTATTTTAATTGTTGGAGCTTTTTAAAAAAAACATTGTTTTTCTTTCTGTCTCCTTTATCCCATTTTCTTAATTCAGTATCTCTCCTTCATTTTCTGTACCTGACTTGTCATTGAATCTAATATTTGAATTGACACTTCCTGGTTTGGACACACTGCTTGCTCATTTAATGATTCCTCAGTCTGATTCATTAAGGAGACACACGGTTGCTTGTCCTGGCCTCAGGTGCTCTGTTGAGGGTGCTGTGCCATTTGGATAGTTGGTTGACAATGACATGCTTCACTGTACAGTGAAAATCAGCGGTGGAGGTATTATGGAGCATATCTAAAATACCAGTGTTGTGCAACAGTAATTACACATTATTCTCTTACCCCAGTAGATTAATCCCAATCACTTTTTAAAATATTTTAATAAATGCATGCTAAGAACAATTCATTCTAATTTTGTGATATGTATACAGATGTTACTTGCAAGTGTTTAAAATGAGCAATGTTTTTTGTGCTGTGAAAAATCCACAATTCGATGTTATGAAAAGTGGTTATAACTTTAAAAAAAAAATTAAAAGTTGTTCAGTAATCTTCCATGCATTCAGATATAATATTGAAACAAAGGAATTGGAGTAGTTTTGCCTCTTTCATGATAGCTTCTTCCATATTCCTAAATTAAGTATTTCTGATGGAGGAAGGCAGTTCTATTGTTGGCTGCTAAGGGATAATTTTCCTCTGGGCTTCTCCCTCTCTCACTGCTTTAATTTATAAGCAAACTGCCTCTGTTACAGCAGCGGAATGGGAAAAGCTTGGAGGAAATTCACCTTCAGGATCTTGCTTTTTTCAGTGACAGGTTAGCAATTGAATCTTAAACATATAAGAACATGAGAAATAGGTGCAGGAGTAGGCCATTTGGCCCTTCGAGCCAGCTCTGCCATTCAGTAAGATCATGGCTGATCTGATTGTGGCCTTAACTCCACTTTCCTGCCTGCCCCCCATAACTCTTGACTCCCTTGTAGATCAAAAATCTGTCCAACTCAGCCTTGAATATATTCAATGACCCAGCCTCCACTGCTCTCTGGGGAAGAGAATTCCAAAGATTAATAACCATCTGAGAGAAGAAATTCCTCCTCATCTCCATTTTAAAAGGGAGACCACTTTGAAATTCTGCCCCCTAGTTCTAGATTCCCCACAAGGGGGAACATCCTCTCAGCATCTACCCTGCCAAGCCCCTTCAGAAGTGTATTTGTTTCAGTGAGATCACCTCTCATTCTTTTCTAAAATCCAATGAGTACAGGCCCAATCTGCTCAACCTTTCCTGTTAAGACAACCCCTTCATCCCAGGAATCAGCCCAATGAACCTTCTCTGAACTGCTTCCAATGCAAGTACATCCTCCTTAAGTAAGGAGACCAAAACTGTACACAGTTCTCACTAATGCCCTGTATACTTGTAGCAAGACTTCCCTACTTTTGTACTCCATCCCCCTTGCAATACATGCCAACATTCCATTTGCCTTCCTAATTACTTGCTGTACCTGCATGCTAACTTTTTGTGATTCGTGTACAAGGACACCCAGAACCCTCGATACCACAGCATTCTGCAGTCTTTCTCCATGGAAGTAATCTGCTTTTCTATTCTTTCTGCTAACGTGGACAACCTCACATTTTCACACATTATACTCTCTCTGTCAAATTTTTGCCCACTCACTTAACCTATCTATATCTCTTTGAGAGACTCTGTCCTCCTCACAACTTGTTTTCTTACGTATCTTTGTATCATCTGCAAATTTGGCTACAATACACTAGGTCCCTTCATCAAAGTCATTAATATAAATTGTAACTAGTTGAGGCTCCAGCACTGAGCCCTGTGGCACTCCACTAGTTATAGTTTGCTGACCTGAAAATGCCCCATTTATCCTGACTGTTTTCTGTTAGTTAGCCAATCCTTTATCCATGCTAACATATTGCCCTCAACACTGAGTTCTTGTGTAGTAACCTTTTCTGTAGCACCTTATTGAATGCCTTTTGGAAATCCAAATACACTACATCTACTGGTTCCCTTTTAACTACCCTGCTTGTTACATCCTCAAAGAACACTAATAAATTTGTTAAACACGATTTCCTTTCACAAAACCGCGTTGCCTCTGCCTGATTGCAATATGATTTTCTAAATATCCTGCTACTACTTCCTTAATCATGGATTCCAGCATTTTCCCAGTAACAGATGTTAGGCTAACTGGCCAGTTGTTTCCTGCTTTCTGTCTCTCTCGCTTCTTGAATAGAGGTGTTAGATTTACGGTTTTCCAATCCACTGGGACCTTTCCAGAATCTAAGGAATTTTCGAAGATTACAACCAATGCATCTACTATCTCTGCAGTCACTTCTTTTAAGACCCTAGGATGCAGGCCATCAGGTCCAGGGGACTTGTCAGCCTTTAGTCCCAATAGTTTTTCTTATACCTTTTCTCTAGTGAAAGTGATTTGTTTCATGTTCCTCCCTTTTGCTTTGTGATTTTCTACTATTCTTGGCATCTTTTTTGTGTCGTCTTTTATTTTTATTTATTTGGAAGAGAGTAGCTAAATTAAGTGTTGGTCCCTTGGGGGATGAGGCTGGGGAATTAATAATGGGAAACAAGGAAATGGAAGAGATTTTGAGCAAGTATTTTGTGTCAGCCTTCACAGAAGACTCAAAAATACGCCAAGAATAGTAGAAAATCACAAAGCAAAAGGGAGGAACTTGAAACATTATATTTTTTATATACATATATTTGTAGAAGCTTATACTGTCTGTTTTTATGTTTCTTGCTGGTTTAACGCTCGTACTTTAATTCCTCCCTTTTTTGTTTAGTCATCCTCTGCTGGTTTCTAAAATTTTCACAATCTTCTGGCCTACCACTAATCTTTGCAGCATTGTATGCCTTGTGTGTAGTAAAGCATTATCTCCAAATGGGCTAAATTCTATCCTGTCTCTTTTTGGACACTGCCATCATTAACAGCAAATGACCCTTTCAGCACATCTAAGATGTTCTGAAGAATCCCTAGAGTGAAGTAATACCAAGTAGAGTCGGGACTCATGATGGATACTACGTCATATTTCTTGTGGATTGGGCTAGGCTTTATGTCATTATTTTGCCTAAACTTAGGTCAGAATTTCAGATTTCTTGCCTTGTTTGGAGATCAAATGCAGAGTCCAGTGTATCAGCTTGCTTAGATTTCTATGGGTGTAAGAGGACAGCACAGAGGGGTTTGCACAACTGTTCCGTTCCCTACCTTTTACTGTAATTGTCTGTCTTTTGAAGCTTTCCAGCTATGCAGCTTTTGAACTCCCTGTTCTTTTTCTCATTCTGGAGTGATTGGAACATTATTTGAACAATTGTCTCTCAATATGTAGCTGGTCACCAAGTAAATTGCCTTTATGAAGAAGCAGAAGGTTTCCTCACAATTTTGATTCATGTACAGGGACAAAAGTCTTGGAGAATGAAAATTATAATATTTGGGAGTCTCTGTCAAATCCAGTCATCCTTGTGACCAACCCGGTTTTAGAGAGAGATTTATCTTAATATGTGGAGAGTAAACTCCAGTCAGAGAAAGCTGTTTAAGGAATCTTTGTACAAAATGACTTTCATATTTGTCTTAATGAGTAATTGCATTTCAAAGTAAGTCATTGTATGAATCTGACTCACGCTGTTCCTTCCCTCCACTCCCCCAAATATCATGTCTAGTTTACTGAAACAATTTTTTTCTTCAAAAATGATGGAGCATCAACATTCCAATTTACACATGCTTTCATTGCCTCAGCAGCACAAAACCAGTACAGAAAGGAACATGTGTAGTATCAATGGAACATATTGCATGGATTTGTGTAATTTTGGAGACTTTATATTGTATCCTCCAATGCCTACAAATTTTTGTACTGTTAGTTTTTGTTTGACATATTTTGTGTGTTTTTATAAATTTTCTTTTTCTTTTCAGTTGATGTTTTTTGGATTCTTTCTCTGTCTGGATGCCTTTCTGTATCTCTTTACTCTACTGCCATTGCGAGTTCTTCTGGCCCTAATGAGATTTATTACTCTCCCCTGTTGTGGCTTAAGGTAAGATATATGTGGATGTTATAGTTATTATTTGGAAAACCTATATGTTCTAAAGAAATTAGTTACCATATTCAGCTGTCTAGAAATGCCATCTTTACGAAAGTCTTTGCAGTTGTGTATTAGGATGGTTGGAAATTTTGCTGAGTAGTGTGGCTACCTTTTAGTGAGTCAGAACAAGATTCTAAGATGGAATGATGAGAATTTTAAGGTGGACCTGAGTGGCACCAGTTTTAAATGGATAATGTGATTTCTCTAGTACGAATCAAATATCAATACTATTTAGATATTGTTCAGCTCACCAATACGTCAATACTTTTATTATGTATTTCTTTTTGAGCAAATTGTATAGGAAAATGTTTTTATATTTAACTAGGAAAATAAATTAAGAACTTTGTTCTGCAATGTGCTTTTGTAAATTATAATTACAGTAGGTTTCTCACCCCATGCTCAGCTAGTTCCTATCCTTTGCTTCACTAAGACAAATACAGGTGAAAAAGGCCATTCAGTCCATCTTGCTCATCCTTCCGTGGAAACTAACAGTCTGTCCACCATAGCACCTACTCCCACTTGGATAATTCAGATTTTTGCTTTAATGACCTCATTCGAGTTCTTAATTCTTCATTAGCTCAATGAGTGTTGTCTGACCTAAGTCCAAAACTTGTCTTTGGAAAAGAAAGCAGCTGCAGTTAAAACCACCCTCAGGATAAGGCAAACACACCAGCCAATTTGTGCACAACGGAGTCCCACAAAAGCAACTGACCAGTTAGTCTGATTTTGGGGATGGCTGGACAAGGAATGCTGGCCTAAACAACTTAGAATGGCACTTGAGCAGGAGTTTATCATTATTGAGAACCTTGATCACTAAACAGATAAACGGGCTTTGTTTTAACATCTCCAAAAATACCACCCCCAAAATGAAGCACTCCCTCAGTACTGTATTGAAATATCAGCCGAGATTACGTGCTATTGTGTTCAGTTTCAGTGGTGGGGCTTGAATTCATGACTTACTGAGACAGCATGCCACCAAGTAAGCCCAGCTGTCCATTGTAGTTTAACTTGAAATTGTGTTCCCATATTAACCTTATTTATTCAACAACAAAATCAAAGCGGCTAAATTGTAATGTCTGAAGACAAATTAAACTAAAACGGAACTATTTCACCAGATGTAAGGTAAACATCTCTCTAGAGAATAGTGATGGGTATTCATGAAAGGCAACAAAATCTGCATTCAAGTTTGTTTTGTTGCTTACAAAAAAAGCCTTGGAAAAGAGGATAGTGAATAGTTGTAAAAAAACAAGAAATGCTGGAAATACTCAGCAGGTCTGGCAGCATCTGTGGAGAGAGAGAAGCAGAGTTAACGTTTCGGGTCATTGACCCTTCTTCAGAACTGGCAAATATTAGAAATGTCAAAGGTTATAAGCAAGTAAAGCGGGGTTGGGGCAAGAGATAACTAGGAGAAGGTGCAGATTGGACAAGGCCACAGAATAGCTGACCAGAAGGTCATGGAGCAAAGGCAAACAATATATTAATGGTGTGTTGAAAGACAAAGCATTAGTACAGATAGGGTGTTAACGGACTGAAAATTGAACAGCAGCAAATACAAACATGAAAAATACCAGTGAGTAAGCAAACTGAACAAACTAAGATGTAATAAAATAAACATACAAAAAAATGTAAAAAAGAAAAAAAATAACTAAAAATGAAAGTAAAATGGGGGGCCCGTCATGCTCTGAAATTATTGAACTCAGTGTTCAGTCCGGCAGGCTGTAGTGTGCCTAATCAGTAAATGAGATGCTGTTCCTCGAGCTTGCATTGATGTTCACTGGAACACTGCAGCAAGCCCAAGATAGAGATGAGAGCGGGGGGAGTGTTGAAATGGCAAGCAACCGGAGGCTCAGGGTCCTGCTTGCGGACTGAGCGGAGGTATTCCGCAAAGCGGTCACCCAGTCTGCGTTTGTTTAGTTTAGTTTAGTTTAGAGATACTGGAACGTCAGAACTATGTGTCCTGGCCTGTCGGAAGACCTTACACAAATCAACGATTCTCGGAAGACAGCCATCATTAACAACGAGCTCAGTAGATTCAATGTGGACATTGCAGCACTTCAGGAGACTCGCCTCCCCGCGAGTGGCTCTCTAGCAGAGCAAGACTACACCTTCTTCTGGCAGGGCAGGGATCCTGAAGAACCAAGACAGCATGGAGTGGGCTTCGCCATCAGAAACTCCTTGCTCAGCATGATAGAGCCTCCCTCAAATGGCTCGGAACGCATACTGTCCATCCGACTGCTCACCACCTCTGGTCCCGTACACCTACTCAGCATCTATGCTCCAACACTCTGCTCCCCACCTGAAGCTAAAGACCAGTTCTACGAGCACCTCCATAACATCATTAGCAGCATCCCCAACACCGAACACCTATTCCTGCTGGGGGACTTTAATGCCAGGGTTGGGGCCGACCATGACTCATGGCCCTCCTGCCTTGTGCGCTATGGCGTTGGAAGGATGAATGAGAACGGGCAGAGACTGCTTGAGTTGTGTACCTATCATAACCTCTGCATCACCAACTCGTTCTTTCACACTCAACCCTGTCACCAGGTTTCATGGAGGCACCCAAGATCGCGTCGTTGGCGCCAGCTAGACCTCATTGTCACAAGGCGAGCCGCCTTAAACAGTGTTCAAATCACACGCAGCTTCCACAGTGCGGACTGCGACACCGACCACTCCCTGGTGTGCAGCAAGGTTAGACTCAGACCAAAGAAGTTGCATCATTCCAAGCAGAAGGGCCACCCGCGCATCAACACGAGCAGAATTTCTCACCCACAGCTGTTACAAAAATTTCTAAATTCACTTGTAACAGCCCTTCAAAACACTCCCACAGGGGATGCTGAGACCAAGTGGGCCCACATCAGAGACGCCATCTATGAGTCAGCTTTGACCACCTACGGCAAAAGTGCGAAGAGAAATGCAGACTGGTTTCAATCTCATAATGAAGAGCTGGAACCTGTCATAGCCGCTAAGCGCATTGCACTGTTGAACTACAAGAAAGCCCCCAGCGATTTAACATCCGCTGCACTTAAAGCAGCCAGAAGTACTGCACAAAGAACAGCTAGGCGCTGCGCAAACGACTACTGGCAACACCTATGCAGTCATATTCAGCTGGCCTCAGACACCGGAAACATCAGAGGAATGTATAATGGCATGAAGAGAGCTCTTGGGCCAACCATCAAGAAGATCGCCCCCCTCAAATCTAAATCGGGGGACATAATCACTGACCAACGCAAACAGATGGACTGCTGGGTTGAGCACTACCTAGAACTGTACTCCAGGGAGAATGCTGTCACTGAGACTGCCCTCAATGCAGCCCAGCCTCTACCAGTCATGGATGAGCTGGACATACAGCCAACCAAATCGGAACTCAGTGATGCCATTGATTCTCTAGCCAGCGGAAAGGACAGCATTACCCCTGAAATAATCAAGAGTGCCAAGCCTGCTATACTCTCAGCACTACATGAACTGCTATGCCTGTGCTGGGACGAGGGAGCAGTACCCCAGGACATGCGCGATGCCAATATCATCACCCTCTATAAAAACAAAGGTGACCGCGGTGACTGCAACAACTACCGTGGAATCTCCCTGCTCAGCATAGTGGGGAAAGTCTTTGTTCGAGTCGCTCTGAACAGGCTCCAGAAGCTGGCCGAGCGCGTCTACCCTGAGGCACAGTGTGGCTTTCGTGCAGAGAGATCGACCATTGACATGCTGTTCTCCCTTGGTCAGATACAGGAGAAATGCCGTAAACAACAGATGCCCCTCTACATTGCTTTCATTGATCTCACCAAAGCCTTTGACCTCGTCAGCAGACGTGGTCTCTTCAGACTACTAGAAAAGATTGGATGTCCACCAAAGCTACTAAGTATCATCACCTCATTCCATGACAATATGAAAGGCACAATTCAACATGGTGGCTCCTCATCAGAGCCCTTTCCTATCCTGAGTGGTGTGAAACAGGGCTGTGTTCTCGCACCCACACTTTTTGGGATTTTCTTCTCCCTGCTGCTTTCACATGCGTTCAAATCCTCTGAAGAAGGAATTTTCCTCCACACAAGATCAGGGGGCAGGTTGTTCAACCTTGCCCGTCTAAGAGCGAAGTCCAAAGTACGGAAAGTCCTCATCAGAGAACTCCTCTTTGCTGACGATGCTGCTTTAACATCTCACACTGAAGAGTGCCTGCAGAGTCTCATCGACAGGTTTGCGGCTGCCTGCAATGAATTTGGCCTAACCATCAGCCTCAAGAAAACGAACATCATGGGGCAGGACGTCAGAAATGCTCCATCCATCAATATTGGCGACCACGCTCTGGAAGTGGTTCAAGAGTTCACCTACCTAGGCTCAATTATCACCAGTAACCTGTCTCTAGATGCAGAAATCAACAAGCGCATGGGTAAGGCTTCCACTGCTATGTCCGGACTGGCCAAGAGAGTATGGGAAAATGGCGCACTGACACGGAACACAAAAGTCCGAGTGTATCAGGCCTGTGTCCTCAGTACCTTGCTCTACGGCAGCGAGGCCTGGACAACGTATGCCAGCCAAGAGCGACGTCTCAATTCATTCCATCTTCGCTGCCTTCGGAGAATACTTGGCATCAGGTGGCAGGACTATATCTCCAACACAGAAGTCCTTGAAGCGGCCAACACCCCCAGCTTATACACACTACTGAGTCAGCGGCGCTTGAGATGGCTTGGCCATGTGAGCCGCATGGAAGATGGCAGGATCCCCAAAGACACATTGTACAGCGAGCTCGCCACTGGTATCAGACCCACCAGCCGTCCATGTCTCCGCTTTAAAGACGTCTGCAAATGCGACATGAAATCGTGTGACATTGATCACAAGTCGTGGGAGTCAGTTGCCAGCATTCGCCAGAGCTGGCGGGCAGCCATAAAGACAGGGCTAAATTGTGGCGAGTCGAAGAGACTTTGTAGTTGGTAGGAAAAAAGACAGAGGCGCAAGGGGAGAGCCAACTGTGCAACAGCCCCGACAAACAAATTTCTCTGCAGCACCTGTGGAAGAGCCTGTCACTCCAGAATTGGCCTTTATAGCCACTCCAGGCGCTGCTTCACAAACCACTGACCACCTCCAGGCGCGTATCCATTGTCTCTCGAGATAAGGAGGCCCAAAAGAAGAGATACAGCACTGAAACAGGCCCTTCGGCCCACCGAGTCTGTGCCGACCATCAACCACCCATTTATACTAATCCTACATTAATCCCATATTCCTACCACATCCCCACCTGTCCCTATATTTCCCTTCCACCTACCTATACTAGGGGCAATTTATAATGGCCAATTTACCTACCAACCTGCAAGTCTTTTGGCTGTGGGAGGAAACCGGAGCACCCGGAAAAAACCCACGCAGACACAGGGAGAACTTGCAAACTCCACACAGGCAGTACCCAGAATTGAACCCGGGTCGCTGGAGCTGTGAGGCTGCGGTGCTAACCACTGCGCCACTGTGCCGCATTGTAGAGGAGATCACATTGTGAGCAGCGAATACAGTATACTACATTGAAAGAAGTACAAGTCAATCGCTGCTTCACCTGAAAGGAGTGTTTGGGGCCTGGGATAGTGAGGAGAGGGGAGGTAAATGGGCAGGTATTACACCACCCACGATTGCAGGGGAAGGTGCCATGGGAAGGGGACGAGGTGGTGGGGGTAATGGAGGAGTGGACCAGGGTGTCGCGGAGGGAACGATCCCTTCGGAATGCTGACGGGAAGGGAGGGGAAGATGTGTTTGGTAGTGGCATCACGCTGGAGGTGGCGGAAATGGCGGAGGATGATCCTTTGGATAGGGAGGCTGATGGGGTGGAAAGTGAGGACAAGGGGAACCCTGTCACGGTTCTGGGAGGGAGGGGAAAGGGGTGAGGGTAGAGGTGCGGGAAATGGGCCGGACACGGTTGAGGGCTCTGTCAACAACAGTGGGAGGGAATCCTCGGTTGAGGAAAAAGGAAGACATATCAGAAGCGCTGTCATGGAAGGTGGCATCATCAGAGCAGATGCGTCGGAGACGGAGAAACTGGGAGAATGGAATGGAGTCCTTACAGGAGGCAGGGTGCGAAGAAGTGTAGTCGAGGTAGCTGTGGGAGTCGGTGGACTTATAATGGATATTAGTAGACAACCTATCCCCAGAGATGTAGACAGAGAAGTTGAGGAAGGGAAGCGAAGTGTCAGAGATGGACCATGTAAAGGTGAGAGAAGGGTGGAAATTGGAAGCAAAGTTGGTAAAGTTTTCACACCTCCGCTCAGTCCGCAAGCAGGACCCTGAGCTTCCGGTTGCTTGCCATTTCAACACTCCCCCCTGCGCTCATGCTCACATCTCTATCCTGGGATTGCTGCAGTGTTCCAGTGAACATCAATGCAAGCTCGAGGAACAGCATCTCATTTACTGATTAGGCACATTACTGCCTGCCGGACTGAACATTGAGTTCAATAATTTCAGAGCATGACGGGCCCCCCATTTTACTTTCATTTTTAGTTATTTTTTTCTTTTTTACATTTTTTACATTTTTTTTGTATTTTTATTACATCTCAGTTTGTTCAGTTTGCTTACCCACTGTTTTTTTTCATGTTTGTACTTGCTGCTGTTCAATTTTCAGTCCGTTAACACCCTATCTGCACTAATGCTTTGTCTTTCAACACACCATTAATATATTGTTTGCCTTTGCTCCATGACCTTCTGGTCAGCTATTCTGTGGCCTTGTCCAATCTACACCTTCTCCTTTGTTATCTCTTGCCCCAACCCTGCTTTACTTGCTTATAACCGTTGACATTTCTAATGTTTGCCAGTTCCGAAGAAGGGTCACTGACCTGAAACGTTAACTCTGCTTCTCTCTCCACAGATGCTGCCAGACCTGCTGAGTATTTCCAGCATTTCTTGTTTTTATTTCAGATTTCCAGCATCCGCAATATTTTGCTTTTATTTTAGTGGATAGTTGTGTCTGATAGCAAGGCTTTTTTAAGCAATGTTAGAAAACTATCAAGGCTTATTTCAGGCCATAGAGGGGTTCTGCAGGACCCTGGACAGGACTGAATTTTAAATGATTACATAATTTCCTAGAGCAGTACATTTTAGCGTCAACCAGGAAGCAGGCTATTCTAGACCTAGTAAGTGCAATGAGACAGGATTAATCAATAACCTTGTAGTAAAGGAACCGCTAGGTGACAGTGATTATAACATGAAAGAATTTCACTTTCAGTTTGAAGATGACAAGTGTGGGTCTTAGACTAGTGTTTTAAACCTAAATAAAGGTAATTGTAAGGAAATGAAAGCAGAGTTGGCTAAATTGAACTGGGAAGCTAGGTTAAAAAGTAAGACAATAGAGATGCAGTGGCAGACTTTTAAGGAGAAATTTATTAAAACTCAGCGTGAGAAAGAAAGACTCTGGGAAGGATGTATCATCCGTGGCTAAAGGAAGTTAAGGATAGTATCAAATTAAAAGAAACACTGTACAATTCCGCGAAGATTAGTGGCAAGTCAGCAGATTGGACAGGTTTTAAGAACCAGCAAAGGATGACTTCATAAAAAAAAAGGGAGAAATTAGAGTATGAGAGAAGGTTAGCTAGAAATATAAAATGGATAGTAAGAGTTTCTAGAAATATTTAAAAAGGAAAAGAGTAAGTGTGTTGATTCTCGAGAGTGAGTCTCGGGAATTAATAATGGAAAACAAAGGAAATGGCGGAAGCGTTGAACATGTATTTTGTGTCTGTCTTCACTGTAGAAGACTTGGAGAACTTCCCAAAGGTACTTGTAAATCAAGAGATGAAAGGGAGGGAGGAACTTAAAACAATCACTGTCACCAGGGAAAAGGTACTGGGAAAACAGACCTAAGGCTGACCAATCCTCAGGACCTGATGGTGTGCATCCTAGGGTCTTAAAAGAAGTGGTTGCAGAGATAGTAGAGGCATTGGTTAGAATCTTCCAAAATTCCTTAGCTTTTGGAAGGGTCCCAACAGATTGGAAAATCACAAATGTAACACCTTTATTCAAGAAAGGAGAGAGACTGAAAGCAGGAAACTATAGGCCAGTTAGCCTAGAATCCATTATGAAGGAGGTTATAGCAGGATACTTAGAAAATCATAACTGGATCAGGCAGAGTGGTTTTGTGAAAGGGAAATTGTGTTTAATTTATTAGAGTTCTTTGAAGAAGCAACATGCAAGGTGGATAAAGGGGAACCCATAGATGTGATTTACTTGGATTTTCAAAAAACATCCGATAAGGTGCCACATAAAAGGTTAGTCCAGAAAATAAGAGCTCATGGTGTGGTGGGTAACATATTAGCATGTATAAAGGACTGGTTAACTAACAGGAAGCAGAGAGTAAGGATAAATGGGTCTTTTTCTGGTTGGCAAGCTGTAACTAATGGAGTGCCACAGGGATCAGTGCTGGAGCCTCAACTATTTACAATCTCTATTAATGACTTGGATGAAGGGACTGAATGTATGGTAGCTAAATTTGCCAATGACACCAAGATAGGTAGGAAAGTAAGTTGTTGAAAGGAGGTAGAGTCTGTAAAGGGATATAGATAGGTTAATTGGGCAAAAAAATTGACAGATCGAGTATAACGTTAGGAAAATGTGAACTTGTCCACTTTGGCAGGAAGAATAGAAATACTATTTAAATGGAGAGAGATTGCAGAATATTGTGGTACAGAGGGATCTGGGTGTCCTGGTATATGAATCACAAAAAGTTAATATGTAGGTATAGTAAGTCATTAGGAAGGTAAATGGAATGTTGGCTTTTATTGCAAGGGGAATGGAATATAAAAGTAGGGAAATTTTACTGCAGCTGTACAGGGCCTCTGTGAGACCACATCTGGAGTACTGTGTACAGTTTTGGTCACCTTATTTGAAAAAGGATCTAATTGTATTAGAGGCATTTCAGAGAAGGTTCACTCCACTCATTCCTGGGATGAAGGACTTATGAAGAAAGGTTGAAAAGGTTGGGCCTTTACCCATTGGAATTTAGAAGAATGAGAGGTGATCTTATTGAAACATATAAGATTCTGAGGCGACTTGATAAGGTGGAGACCGGGAAGATATTTTCTCGTCTGGGAAGATTAGAACTAGGGGACACTGTTTAAAAATATGAGGTCTCCTTTTTCAGACCGAGATAAGAAGAAAATTTTAGCCTGTGACGTTCTCTTCCCCAGAAAACGGTGGAATTTGGGTCATTGAATTTATTCAGGGCTGAGTAGATAGATGTTTGAAAGATAAGGGAGTCAAGGATTATGGGGGGCGGGTGGGGGCGCACAGATAGGAAGGTGGAGTTGAGACCACAACCAGATCCAGGCATGATCTTATCGAATGGTGGCGAATGCTCAAAGGGCTGAATGGCCTACTGTTCCTATGTTCACTCTTGAAGATGATCTGTATTGCCAATGCTATTGCATAGGGGTGATGCTATCATTGAATATGTGAAATGGATGCAGAAGGGGCGGCGCAGTGGTTAGCACTGCAGCCTCACAGCTCCAGCGACCCGGGTTCAGTTCTGGGTACTGCCTGTGTGGAGTTTGCAAGTTCTCCCTGTGACCGCGTGGGTTTCTGCCGGGTGCTCCGGTTTCCTCCCACAGCCAAAGACTTGCAGGTTGTTAGGTAAATTGGCCATTGTAAATTGCTCCTAGTGTAGGTAGGTGGTAGGGGAATATAGGGAAGGTGGGGATGTGGTAGGAATATGGGATTAGTGTAGGGTTAGTATAAATGGGTGGTTGATGGTCGGCATAGACTCGGTGGGCCGAAGGGCCCTGTTTCAGTGCTGTATCTCTAAAAATAAATAAATAAATTGTCCTTGCAAGAATTAAGCCTTTTAAAGCATATCGAATTGCAGGCCATGACTATTTCCTTTTTTTTTTAAATGGTCCTTGGGATATGGGTGACAGCCAGCCAGTATTTACAGTTCATCTTTAATTGCACTGAGGGCATTGAGAGTCAACCATGTAGTGTGGGTCTGGAGTAGGTCAGATAGAAAAAGGGTAACAGGTTCAATTTGTTAGATGTTAGTGAACCAGTTGGGTACTTACAACAATGTGGCAAATTTCATGATCGTTTTTCTGGTGCTAGCTAACAGGTGAATGCATTGAATATCATGAATTAGAATGACAGAACCTCTGGGTTGCTAGTCCAGTACTATAAGCACTTGGCTATTATGCCATTACTTTTTTTAAAAAAGGCGCTATATTATACAAACCACTGACCTGTATATTTAACAGTTCACTGATGTCTTGGATTGTTCCCATGCAGTAGAGAAAGTCCTATGTGCGCCTGTATTTAAAGGGACAGTAAGTCAAACTAGAAAACTAGTAAAATACTGCAGATGCTGGAAATCTGAAATAAAAACAAGAAGTGCTGGAAATACTCAGCAGGTCTGGCAGCATCTGTGCAGAGAGAAACAGTTAATGTTTCAGGTCGGAGACCCTTCTTCGGAACTGGCAAATATTAGAAATGTAAAAGGTTTTAAGCAAGTAAAGCGGGGGTGGGTCAAGAGATAACAAAGGTGAAGGTGTTGATAGGACAGGGTCACAGAGAATAACTGACCAGAAGGCCATGGAACAAAGGCGAAATGTATGTTAATGGTGTGCTGAAAGACAAAGAGTTAGTCCAGAGAGGGTGTGAATAATGGTAAAGCACAGAACTCTCTAAGCACAAACATTAAAAAAAACACAAAACCAAAACAGTGGATAAGCACAGTGGAAACAAACTAAACAAACTGAAAAACCTAAAATAAAATAACCAAATAAAAAAGGGGGAAAAAAATAAAAAAAATAACTAAGCATAAAAAGGGGGACTTGTCATGCTCTGTAATTATTGAACTCAATGCTTAGTTCGGCAGGCTGTAGTGTGCCTAATCGGTAGATGTGGTGCTGTTCCTCGAGCTTGCATTGATGTTCGTTGGAACACCGCAGCAACCCCAGAACAGAGATGTGAGCATGAGAGCAGGGGGGGGGTGTGTTGAAATGGCCAGCAACCGGAAGCTCGGGGGGTCATGCTTACGGACTGAGCAGAGGTGTTCTGCAAAGCAGTCACCCAATCTGCGTTTGGTCTCCCCAATGTAGAGGAGACCACATTGTGATCAGCGAATACAGTATACTAAATTGAAAGTACTACTAGTACTTTGCTGCTTCACCTGAAAGGAGTGTTTGGGGCCTTGGATAATGAGGAGAGAGGAGGTAAATGGGCAGATATTACACCACCTGCGATTGCAGGGGAAGGTGCTGTGGGAAGGGGACGAGGTGGTGGGGGTAATGGAGGTGTGGACAAGAGTGTCGTGGAGGGAACGACCCCTTCGGAATGCTGACATTAGTTTAGCTTCAGTTGCTCAAAAGTATAATTAGGAATGTGTTAGAAAGAGCAGAGGTTTTTAAGAGAATCTCAGCATGCCTCTGGAAAAGAAGGTCGCTAACGTGATCAAATTTTTTTAAACAAGTTACAAAGTTAATGGACAATGGAAGTCTGGCAGATATTATATAATCTTGATAAATGTCACGTCGAAGAATACTAAGTGAGATTACATGTTGAGATTGGTGGGTAGATCTTAATTTGGGTAGAGCATTTGTTAGATTTGTCTATACACAGGATAGACTAATGGTATCAGCTCTGTATGTATCAGTCAGTAGCACAGTCCTGCCTGGATCTCTTTTGGGTCCATTGCTCTTCATTATTAATGGTGAAGGCAGGTTTGCTGGTTATATGAAGATATGTACGGGAGTTAGGAATTTGCATGAAATAAATGATCTGCAGATTCATTGGGGAAATAGACCCATGCTTGGCCAGTGCTTTTTAATATGGACAATGTGGTGTGATTTATTTTGGCTGAGGTAATTCTAAATGCCATGCGAGGTTGCCTGCTTAAGGCTGTGGTGTAGATTATAAATCACAAAATATTGAAGGCCCATGACCAGTGTCGCAAAGCTGTTGTAAAAATAAATAGGATTAAATATAGTTAAATATAAAACTAGGAGTACAATTCTTTTGAGACTGTGGCTTGGCTGAATCTGGAATACTGTGCCTAATCTTGGCCCACTTGCATGGCAGGGGTTATGGAAAAGGAGCCACTCAATTAATGGCCAGATTACAAAGGAATATGATTGAAGTCCTTTAAAAATAATGAAAGGATTAAATTTTGTTCGAATTGACAGATTATTTGATCTAGGTAAGCAGGGGAGGACTGTGGGCATCAGAAATGCATAGAGTTGGGTTCGATGTCTGAAGGTACTTCTGTTTGCAGCATTGTCAGCATTTGCAATAAGTCATCAGTACATGCACTGAATGAATATACTGCAAATTTTCACAAGGAACTGGACAAATACTTGAGTGTGAAAGTCATTTTGAGTTATAGAAGTTATGTGGACTAACTGGCATCAGTGATATATAATCACAGCTTCCAAGAGCTTGCTTGCTTTGCCTTCAGGATCAGAGAGGAATTTCCCAAAGTTTTTGTCTTCTAAATTGGCGTATGTTTTATTTCCCCCTTTGTTGCTTTTTCGAGGATATTGTGTGGTGGTGGTTGGATCATGGTGCATTCAGGTTATATGTCTCAGGATCGGACAGACTTGATGAACCAATTGGTCTTTTCCAAAAAGTCAAAGCTATGAAATACCTTGTTGCATTTGGTCATTCTTGCTTCTGAAGTTTTCATTTTTAATAATTCGAGCATCAATTTAAGTTTGTTTTGTTATATTACAGTTATTGTGGTTCTCAAGATTTTCCCATTTTAATCTATTTGTAGGCTTTTTAAAAAAAAAACCTATCCTTTCAAATGCTTTTGATCTGTATGGTCCTTCTCTCAGAAGCTACACCAAAAAAGGCTGTTGGGCAACATATACCCCTATTTTTTTCGCAGAGCACAGGCGATTTGTTTTAAGTTCACTGGCCTTTTAAATTCTTTGCATGGCTGCAGATGTATTGTAACTTAAAGAGGAATACTTCTGCACAGGAATTTTTGAGTTGCTGTGTGGTCGCGCAGCTTAGAGGGAACATTGCTGTTGAGTTACGCTACCAATGTATTTGACTTTTCCTCTGTCAGTTTCACTTACAGGAATTAATCATTGTTTTCATGTGCTTAATGCAATACCTCTCTGACACTTCTGAGCCCCCAATAGAAGAACTAGTTAATTAGGAGAATACAAAAACCAGATCTTTCCTGTTGTATTAAGAAAGAACTTGCATTTATATATGCCGTTCATAACCTTAAGTGCCGTAAAGCATTTTGCAGCTAAAGAAGTACTGCTGTTGCTGCTATAATGTAGAGAGATGCAATAGCCAATTTTTTTTTTTGCAGCACGGTCCCACAACAGAAATGAGATCATGATCAGATTTCTTTTGTGTGGTCGATGAAGAAAAAATGTTGGCTGTGGTACAAGAAGAACTTCCTTGATATTGGTCTTGGCCATTACAGCACATCCTCCATGGCCTCCACTCTTGTTTTACAGTAACTATTAGCTCATTTCAAGGTTTCAGGGCATAACATTAACTACATTATTTCTTGTGTAGAAAAGAATGAACATATAGATGTATCCTGGAGAAGATTTAGAACAGTTCAAGGCTATGTTGACAGTTATAACCCAACTGATGTGTTGATGTACTACAGATATTGCTTATATTTTAAGTTGGTTTTTACCCAGAAATTAGAATTAGAGAATTTATTAGAAAGTTAGAAATTAAAAATGGAATTTGAATACAGCTTCATTTTGCATAGTTTCTCTTAACAGGAGTAGAAACTGTGTATATATTTATTGAAGGTACAGTTGGATGATGGAGGGGAACATATGGGCCAGATTTTGCATGGATAATAGCGAGGCTAACAGCATAATGGAGTAGATCAGACTGTAACTTCTGCCGTCTGCATATGTGTATTAGCCATGGAAATCCAGAAGTAGCTGTCAGAGATATCCTGCTCCTCCACAGGGTGCTCTATAACAGTCTTCACTGATGGACTCAGTATTGAAATGCACAGAATGGCAAGAACTTGTGGTACTTGCCTCCTAGTTACTCGTTAAAACCGCCATAAGAAGTTAGGGAGTCAAGAGTAAGTGAATTTTTAATGGTGTCATAATATTGCTAAGCAACCTCTCTGGCCCTGAAAATGTAATTTTACAAATGTGCAGTCTCATTCTGTCAAGTGTCAGTTTTTTTTAAATTAAAATAAAATGTTTCCCTTTTTCTGTCTGTCTCTTTTATCACTCTTAATTCCAGCCATCTTTCCCAGTCTTTATTCTACCTTTCTGTACATGAATTAGATCTAATTTATACTTTCTAGTTTAGACTCTGCATGGCTCAATGAAGATTCTAAAATCTGGTTGAAGAGCTTTGCTGTTTCTTCCCCTGATCACAGACAGAGTGTGCCACCCTGGATTTGAGCATGTCTGTGCTGAAAAGCCCATGAAAACTTTGTGGGCATTTTTCAGCGAGGTGAACCGTAGGCATCGCTCCGTCACTGCTGACTGCAAAATATGGACTATAGAAATTCTGGGTGGATGTGTTCATGTAGAATGTATGCCTCTGTCATCTGTGTTTATCTTGTAGAATCCCAATTCAGTTCCTGGTTGGCCGTAATTCAAAAGTGCCCACTAACTGGACAGTCTTTTTCAGTTAAGTTACCTGGATGATCATTACTTGATATGGGAAATGCTAAGTGGAATGTAAAGAAGGTGGTTAATTTTCTTGTGGTAGCTTATTCTTGTACAAGTGACTAGATCGTTTGAACAGTTGAGGTCAACTAGGAGAGCTGTGTCAATTTTCATCTGCACAGTAGTGCATAAGCCGACAGTTTGTTCAGTCGCCGGAGCAGTCTGACCTCAAACATCTCAATAGGCTGGGGTATTTCTGTATGTTGAGTTCATAGAATCATACAACACAGACGGAGGCCAATACTATAAAAGAAAAATACCTCTGATGCTGGAAATCTGAAATAAAAACAGAAAATTCTGCAAATATTCAGGTCTGACAGCATATGCGGAGCAAAAAATAGAGTTAATGTTTCAGGTTGTTGATCTTTCATCAGAAGGTGACCGTTCAGCGCATCATGCCTGAGCTGGCTATTTGAAGGCTATCCAGTTAGTACCGTCCTCCCCTTTTCCAAGTATGTATCAAATTCTTTTTTGCAGGTTATTCAATCTGCTTCCACCACCTTTTTAAAATAGTGCATTCCAGATCACAGCAAGTTGCTGTGTAAAACGATTTCTCCTTGTCTCCCCTCAGTTTCCTAACTATGTTAATTATCTTACATCTATTACCTTTGGTTACCAACCCGTGGAAACAGTTTTTCCTTTTTTACTCAAACTAATCCCATTACCCATGCGCTCTCCATTTTAAAAGAAAAGTATTTCAGGAGCACCAATCACTACAACAGGTGGGAATCATTGGCATTTGTTGGTAGTATTTTACTGGGGTCAGGCAGCAACTGATCATTTTCCAGGCCAAACCAAATGATACCCAGGTGAGTTGAGTGGTTCTGGTATTTACATGGACCCTCCCCATCACTTGTCGCTGGAATAATTGAGGGAATTGGGACCTGAAATGGCACATCCGAAGCCAGAAAATTTATATTTTACAGTGAATAAGGTATACAGTCTCTTAATTTGAAATTGTGTAATTCAAATTGAAGTTGTGTTTTTTAAAAATGTCACCTGTGCTGTTTAATTAAAACTGCAAAATAATTTTAAAAAGCTGTGCCATGGGAAACTAAAAACACAAAACACAGCCATGTACAGGCTTTTACAGTACACCTGTTTCAAAATGGTATTCAGTTGAACTTTCTAAATCTGTCCATAGTAGGTTTTAAATTTTGGCTGAATACACAGCAGTGTGCAAATGCAATTCCTCCCAACAGATTATGTGATCATTAATTCATTGCTGGTTTTTGGACTTGCTGTGTGTAAATTGCTGATGCGTTTCCCTACATTGTAAAGTGCCACACTTCAAAAAGTACTTAATTGGTTGCAAAGCACATTGGGATGCTTGAGGTTGTGGAAGCTGCTGTATAAACGCTCAGTCTTTCATTTAATCTTTTTCTTTCAATTTTTCTCAATTGTAATGGCCTAGATTTTGCAGTAGTAATGATAGTGACGCTGTCAGCATTTGCCGTCATTACTCCTCTGAAACTCTCAGCAACTTCTAGAGATCGTACATACCTAGTTAAACACAGAAATCCAGACGTTGCTGGCATACTTCAGCATAGGGTGCGCTGTTGAAGTACCCTCAAACTGCAAACAATTAGAAGTCACTGAATTGGTGAGAACTTGTCCTTTTACACTATTAGTCTCCCTGTAAAAAAAAAAACCTTGAAAAAGTTGCACCTTGTTGAATGTGGTATAGCTGTGTTTTTCGGCTGCGTTTGCTGACAACGCAACCATTAGGTGGCGCAGTACTGGCACATGCACAAATGCAGCCTCTTTGACAGAAATGTCACTGTCTGCGACATCTCAGGCAGCTGCCAGTAATAAAAATAGCACTACTCAATTTGACAAAATAAATTAAGCCCAAATCTCCTCAATGGCTGCGAACTCTGCCTCCATCCCACCACCAACAGCTCTCTCCTGCCATCTTTGCTTCTCTTTGCCGCTCCCTCTGGCGACTGCCTGATCGCTCTGTGCCTCCCTTCCTTGGCTGCTCGCTCACTGCCCGGAGAAGCCGCGGGACGGGAGGCGAGTGGCTGAGGGGGGTGGGAAGCGGCGAGGATAGGTGTGAGCGGCCAAGGGGGTGAAGTGACGAGGTGGGCTGGAGCGGCGAGTAGTCCGGAGTGGGAAGTTTGGGGGTGGGGGGGAGAATGGCGGGAGGGAGTGGGATACTGTTCGGGGGGAGAATGGAGGCAGTATTCATAACCATTGAGGGATGAGGATGTCATTGCGTGGTGACGTCAGCGTGCACATGAGTGCATTCATACTGTCAAATGTTCGCACGCACTGATGTCTGCTATCACTCTGTGAAGATCTACATTGTCAGGAGTCACTACAGTGTTTTTAATGGTATATTAAGTTGATAATTACCGCTGAACAACCTCACTGTCTCTTTCAAACTAATTTTATATTTCTGGGATGTCCTGAAAATAAATGTTGTTTAATTTCATTCTCAGTGATGGACGACTGCTACAACCTGCTCAGGTATGTGACATGCTCAAGGCAGTTATAATGGTCATCTGCTTTGTTATGATGCACTACGTGGATTATTCCATGATGTACCATCTCATTAGAGGACAATCTGTCATCAAACTCTACATCATCTACAATATGTTAGAGGTATGTAAGATATATAAAGTAATAATTTTTCCAGTAGACTGATGTAAATTGAACACTCATTTGTTTAAAAATCTAATTTTTATATTTGGGAAATTTTTAATATGTAGCCTTTAGAGAAATTAAAACTGATCAGAACAACATATGTTGCTGCTGCTAAAACCAAGGGGATATCCATTTGTTTTAATTAAAGCTTCAACTTGGTATTCCTGATATAAATAAGACATAGGCATCCTTTTAAGTGTGTCCCCATAACTAATATTCTCAATTTTTAAAGTTTCCTGTATTCTTGCATCACTCCAGTGAGCCTAGTCACTTTCTTAGTAAATAGTTGTATATACAGCTCTGTGGAATGAGGGCATTAGCAAAACTCCTTGCAACTGTGCAGTGCATGGACTGTCTTCAATTTATTTGATCAAATAACTACAGCTAATCTCGGGGAAAAAAACTGATTTTTATCTCTTGCCCTTGGTGAACACTCCGTTTCTGTCCACTATTGGTGCACAAAGACACATGGTGTTCAGAGGACATCTAGTTGCAGCTTAACAGCAGCAGTGGAGAAGCAACAGGTGAGGCAGAGCAACATAGATAATAAAAACCTAGATGAGCGCAGAAGATTAAGTGGGGATGGACATATAATGGATATTGTGTTTGCCAGTTTAGATCAATGTTCAATAAATAATCTCAAATTAAATAAGCTGAATACATGAATATGTTCAATGCCTCTTGCAGTCTTTTGCTTATTGATTCATTGTCAATTATGTGTTCTCAACATTAAATTTATTCTTGTTTATCTTTGCATGGCCTCTAAACATTTGAAGTTGGGGTGCATAGTATTTAGTTGTGTTCATTGTTGCTGTTGAGATGAGGATAAATAGACCAAGACCATATACAAGATGCATTGATATGCGACTAAGTAGTTTTAGTATTGAAAATTAAATGAGCAATATAATATGTGCTCTGTTCCTCCTTGTCCCTTCCTCTTTCCTTCCTTTTTAAGTGTCAGCTGTGGCTCATTTGGTAGTACTTTCACCTTTGAGTCAGAAGGTTGTGGGTTCAAGTTCCACTCTAGGACTTGAGCACAAAAATCTAGACTGACGCTCCAGTGCAGTACTAAGGGAGTGTTGCACTGCCAGAGGTGCCATCTTTCGGCTGAGGTGTCCTGGCCAATGTTTATTCCTCAGTCAACATCACAAAAGCAGATTATCTGGTCATTACCATATTTCTTTTTATGGGAGTTTGCTGTGTGCAAATTGGCTGCTGTTTCCTATATTACAACAGTGACTACTCTTTAGAAGCAATTCATTGGCTGTAAAAGGGTTTTGGGACATCAGGTGGTCATGAAAGGTACTATATAAATGCAAGACTTTCTTTCTCCCTCTCCCTCTCTCTCTCACACACGCATATGCTCTCATGCGTGCGCTCTCTCTACACAGCTTATAATACTGCCTATCTTTTTGTGTCATCGGCACACTTGGATATGTGGCTTTCTATCCCATTATCTGTCATTAGTAATACAGTGAATAGTTGAGACCCCAGTATAGATCCTTGCAGAACAGCACTAGTCACATCCTGCCTATTAGAGTACCTGCCCATTATACCTGCTCTGTCTCCAGGCACTCGGACAACTTCCTAACAAAGTCAATAATTTGTCTTCAATTTCATGAGAATCAACACTCTGAGGGACTTTATAAAATGCCGTCTGAAAGTCATACAAATAACATCCATAGACATTGTCCACTACAGCTGCCAGACCTGCTGAGTCTTTCAGCATTTTCTCTTTTTAGCCCGACCAATTACTTGGATCTCACACTTCAGTTTTCTTTCCATGGCTTTGTGACAAGTTTTGGACTGTACTTAGCTTCATCATAGAGCCACTGAGATGCTATATCTAAGTATTGTATGTTAAAAATAAGTAGTACTGAAAATGTAATATTACATGATCACTTGAGTAAAATGGGACTGGAACTAACACATGAGCTGATATACTCACGAAACACATTGAAATCTCAAACAATATCAGTCTTTCAGGTAAAAAGCACAGCACTGAGAATCTATGAATTTTCGAAGTGAGCAGGTGAATGGATATATCAGGGATTTCCTCCCCGATGCGAGCATGAGTTCACACTTAATTTCCCTCAGCTAAGGGGAATTATCCACCCCCATCCCTCCCCTTGCTCAACAAATTCTTGCTGCTTCTGCCCTGCTAGCTAGTAGCAGAGGCCAAATGAAATAATAGAAATGGTGAGAAGGAGTGGATGTCTAACAATAACTTGTATTTGCCTAGCACCTTTTAATGCAGTTATTACTCATTTCTCTCCTGATCCATCGTGGCCATAAGGGGTGCAATCGGAAATAAAAGCCTGAACTGTGCTAATTTTGTTGAGGTGAAGTTACATCCAGGTTTCTGTGCAAACCCGTTAGCATAATCCTGAACATAGAATCTTTCATGAATCGGCATAATTAAACGTGATAAATACTGGCATATGATCAATGGCGTCTCCTATGACTGAACTAAATTAATTTAAACTGAAAATGTGTTTAAATAATTGTTTCAGCTGAAGAAATAGGCCAATAAATAGTTTCAATTGACTGCTGGTCACAAGTCTTCTGTATGAAGGCCAGATCAATTGACTGAATTTGAACTCATTTAAACTTAATTTAAAGTCATTGTGGTATCAGTGTAAGAAATAGACTTAAGTGAAACTTCAACTGACTGTTGGTCAATAAACATGGATTAATGGGACCACAGGAATCTGTGCTGCTGAAATTCTAACTGCAATCCAGGACAAAGCAGGCCGCTTGATTGGCACCCCATCCACAAACGTTTATTCCTTCCGCCACCGACGCACAGTGGCAGCAGTGTGTACCATCTACAAGATGCACTGCAGCAGCACACCAAGGCTCCTTCAATAGCACCTTCCAAAATCGTGACCTCTACTACCTTGAAGGGCAAGGTCTGCAGATGCATGGGAACACCACCACCTGCAAGTTCCCCTGCAAGCCCCACACATCCTGACTTGGAAATATATCGCCGTTCCTTCGCTGTCGCTGGGTCAAAATCCTGGATCTCCCTTCTTAACAGCACTGTGGGTGTACCTACCCCACCCACATGGACTGCAGTGGTTCAAGAAGGCAGCTCACCACCACCTTCTCAGGGGCAATTAGGGAGGGGAAATAAATGCTGTCCTAGCCAGCGATGCCCACATCCCATGAACGATTAAGAAAAAATATGATGAATATCCTGGGATGGGTGGTCTAGGCAGAAACTCGCCAAGCCTACCTGGGGACATGGCTAGTTTTGTGGACGATGAGTGCTTTTGGCAAAATGACTTTCGAGTCAGCGAAAAGATCAAGTGCATAAGTGATTATCTTATATTTAAACTTGCACAATCTATCTTGGTAGATTCCGCATTGAGTGCAGTGATATCTGAGTGGAAAACTAGCAGAAACTCCAGGCCATGTTTCTTAATTTTCACAGCAAGTCTGTTGTGTAGCACCTCATTAAACACCACCTGGAATTCCATATATACAGCATCCACTACGTTCCCTTTTTACGTTCTGTAATCTTCTATGAAAAATACGATTAAATCAAGAACAACATGTTAATTGACAAATCCTTCTGACTCTCCCTGATATATATCAATGATTTGGATGTGGGTACCAAATGTAATATTTCCAAGTCCGCAGATGACACAAAACTAGGTGGGGATGTGTGTTGTGAGGAAGATGCAAAGCAGCTTCAAGGGGATTTGGACAGACTTAGTGAGTAGGCAAGAACATGGCAGATGGAATATAATATGGAAAAATGTGAGGTTATCCACTTTGGAGGAGGAACAGATGTGCAGAGTATTTCTTAAATGGTAAGAGATTATAAAGTGTAGATGTGCAAAGGGACCTGCGTGTCCTCGTCAATAAGTCACTGAGAGCTAGCATGCAGGTGCAGCAAGCAATTAGGAAGGCTAATGGTATGTTGGCCTTTATCGCAAGAGGATTTGAGTATAGGAGTAGCAAAGTCTTGCTTCAATTGTATAGAACCTTGGTTAGACCGCACCTGGTTTGCTGTGTGCAGTTTTGGTCCCCTTAGGAACGGGGCTAAAATGTGGCGAGTCGAAGAGACTTAGTAGTTGGCAGGAAAAAAGACAGAGGCGCAAGGGGAGAGCCAACTGTGCAACAGCCCCGACAAACAAATTTCTCTGCAGCACCTGTGGAAGAGCCTGTCACTCTAGAATTGGCCTTTCTAGCCACTCCAGGCGCTGCTTCACAAACCACTGACCACCTCCAGGCGCGTATCCATTGTCTCTCGAGATAAGGAGGCCCAAAAGAAGAAAGGCTATTATTTCCGTAGAGGGAATGCAACCAGTCTTCTTCCCGGGATAGCGGTACTGTCCTATAAAGAGTGATTGGGGAACCGGGCCTGTATTCTCTAGAGTTTTGAAGAATGCGAGGTGATCTCATTGAAACCTACAAAATACATAAAGGGATAGACAGGATTGATGCAAGTAAGATGTTTCCCCTGATTGGGGAATCTAGAACCAGGGGACACAATTTGAAAATAAGGGGGAAGCCACATAGGACCGAGATGAGGAGAAATTTCTTTATTCAGAGGGTTGTGAATCTTTGGAATTGTCTACGCCAGAGGGCTGTGGAAGCTCAGTCTTTGAGTATGTTTAAAGCAGAGATTGACAGATTTCTAAATACAAATTACAGAAAGGGATATGGGGATAATGTGGGAAAAAGGCATTGAAGTGGATGATCAGCCATGATCGTATTGAATGGCAGGGCAGGCTCGATGGGCTGAAAGGCCTACTCCTGTTGCTAACTCATGCCTTTCTAAGCATTCACTAATTAGATCCCTTAATATTGTTTCCATAATTGATCTGTAACCATGATGAGACTCAACTGCTTATGATTTCCTGGCTTATCAGTTTTCCTTTTCTTGAACCGATATGTAACATTTCCTGCCGTCTACTCATTTGGTGTGATTTCAATTTCTGAAATTTTTTTTTAAATTATGACTAGTCCCTTTTTTTCCTCCCTCAATATTCTGCAAGACATACATACAAACATAGGAATTAAGAGCAGGAGTGGGCCTCTCAGCCCTTCGAGCCTGCTCCGCCATTCAACAAGATCATGGCTGATCTGATTGTAATCTCAACTCCACATTCCCGCCTACCCCAATAACCTTTTACCCCTTTTTGAATAAAAGAGTTACATCAGCTATTTTCCAATCTAATGGAACCTTCCTCGAATCTGGGGAATTTTGGAAAATTTAAACCAATGCATTATCTATCTCACTAGCCACTTCTTTTAAGACCCTAGGATGAAGTCCATCAGGACCTGGGGACTTGTCAGACCCAGCTCCAACAATTTGCTCAGTACCGCTTCCCTGGTGATTGTAATTTTCTCGAGTTCCTCTCTCCTATCCATTTCTTGGTTTGCAGCTATTTTTGGGATGTTACTTGTATCCTCTATCCTTTCTACTTGCAGGCCCATTAATGTTCTCAACGCAGTGGCTCTTCCACATCCTGCTAAGTACTCTCCCTATATTTACTGTAGTCCTTTTTAAAAATAAAAACTAATTTTTGCTCTAAAGCATCCCCTTTTTATTCCAGAATGTATTGAACCTGTATCTTATCCATCCACGGAGAGAGAAGCAGAGTTAATGTTTCAGGTCTGTGACCTGTTCTGATGAAAGGTCACAGACCTGAAACATTATCTCTGCTTCTCTCTCCACAGGTGTTAACAGACCTCCTGAGTATTTACTGCACTTTGTTTTTATTTCAGATTTCCAGCATCTGCACTATTTTGCTTTTATTTACCTTCTCCATCTATTATTTGCATATCTCACTGCTGGTTTGTTGTTCAATTTTCAACCATTTAACCCGGACTTGGTGTCTGTTCATCCCATTGAAATGAGCTCGCATGCAGTTCGACATCGCTATAGCTTTTTATTAATATTTATAAAAATTGAAACCCTCAACAAAACCAATTCTGTGACAACTGTTTAATATAATATTGATTTTTGCACTGGATTTGGATAACTTTAAGGAATGTTCCATTGCTATTAATACAGTGGTCTGATTTTTTTCTGTAGGTAGCAGATCGCCTTTTTTCTTCCTTTGGGCAAGATATTTTGGATGCGCTGTATTGGACAGCTACCGAACCTAAAAAGAAGAAACGAGCTCATATTGGGGTGATACCTCACTTCTTCATGGCTGTGCTTTATGTCTGTATCCTTTGGCATAGATTTCTTAAAGCTTCTGGATTTATTGCTCTTTACTTCATTAACAACCAGAATTAATTTTAATGAAAAGTTTAGCATGCTAGATGCAATTATGTATACAATTTGTATACAATTGTATACAGATGTATACAATTTATTGAAAGCTGAACTTTGTACCTTTTTGCAAGCCTCACTTAGAAATATTCTTCTTTGGCCTCCTTATCTCGAGAGACAATGGGTAAACGCCTGGAGGTGGTCAGTGGTGTGTGGTGTGTGGAGCAGCGCCTGGAGTGGCTATAAAGGCCAATTCTAGAGTGACAGACTCTTCCACAGGTGCTGCAGAAAAATTTGTTTATCGGGGCTGTTACACAGTTGGCTCTCCCCTTGCGCCTCTGTCTTTTTTCCTGCCAACTGCTAAGTCTCTTTGACTTGCCACACTTTAGCCCCGCCTTTATGACTGCCCGCCAGCTCTGGCGAACACTGGCAACTGACTCCCACGACTTGTGATCAATGTCACAGGACTTCATGTCGCGTTTGCAGACGTCTTTAAAGCGGAGACATGGACGGCCGGTGGGTCTGAGACCAGTGACGAGCTCGCTGTACAATGTGTCTTTGGGGATCCTGCCATCTTCCATGCGGCTCACATGGCCAAGCCATCTCAAGCGCCGCTGACTCAGTAGTGTGCATAAGCTGGGGATGTTGGCCGCCTCGAGGACTTCTGTGTTGGAGATACGGTCCTGCCACCTGATGCCAAGTATTCTCCGGAGGCAGCGAAGATGGAATGAATTGAGACATCGCTCTTGGCTTACATACGTTGTCCTGGCCTCGCTGCCATAGAACAAGGTACTGAGGACACAGGCTTGATACACTCGGACTTTTGTGTTCCGTGTCAGTGCGCCATTTTCCCACACTCTCTTGGCCAGTCTGGACAAAGCAGTGGAAGCCTTTCCCATGCGCTTGTTGATTTCTGCATCGAGAGACAGGTTACTGGTGATAGTTGAGCCTAGGTAGGTGAACTCTTGAACCACTTCCAGAGCGTGGTCGCCAATATTGATGGTTGGAGCATTTCTGACGTCCTGCCCCATGATGTTCGTTTTCTTGAGGCTGATGGTTAGGCCAAATTCATTGCAGGCAGCCGTAAACCTGTCGGTGAGACTCTGCAGGCACTCTTCAGTGTGAGATATTATTATATTATTAGAAATATTATTACTCTGTTAAGTCATTTATTTTTTCGGTTCCAGAAAGGCACATGGGGGATTGTTGAATAGTTTTGAAGTATGATGTAAGTGAAACCTAATGCAATGCACAACTGTATCAAAGTGTGGGATGTGGGTTAACAGGATGCAGTGGCATGTGCAAAATTATATTGGACCATAATTTGCTGTCAAAATAAGTATAAGGCTAATGGTGCCTGCCGTTGTTTGTGTGCAAATACTACAGCAACTGCAAGCAAGGGGAGATGCATGGTTAAACTCAGAAATCCACAGTTTGCTGTTAGATGTACTGCTGCACCATTAACGATGTGAAAATGGCATCTTGTTGACTGGGTCACCATTGAAATGCATTGAATGGCATGAATTTACTATATTTGTTAAGTGGATACCAACTAAACTCACCACAGAAAGTTTAAATCTTGTCTATTCAGTCTAAGTACCCTTTTAACAATGTGATAAGTGTTGATCACTGCCAAGCAACCTCTTTGGCACTGGAATTTTTTTCATTTGTTCATGGGATGTGAGCATTGCTAGCAAGGCCAGCATTTGTTGCCCATTCCTAATAGCTGTTTAACTGTTAACTTTATATTTAATATTTTACATTTAATTATTACATGTGCGGAGTCTCATTCCGTCAGGCTTTAATTGTTGGAGATTTTAAAATTGTAAAATTTAAATCATTTTAAATTGTATGTCTTTTTAATCTCAATCAAAACTTTCTTTTTTATTTCTCCTTCTGTACCTGATTTTGCATTGAATTCATCCACTCTAATTTATAATTCCTCCTTCATCCTTGCGTTGCTAATTTCACAATGCTTCAATCTGATTGATTAAGGAGATAGGCAGTTGCTTTCCCTGGTCACTCAGGTGTTCAGCATCCCTCACTGCATCATTATCTGCTTGCACTTTTAGTAACTTGTGCAAAATATCATTGCAATTCAGCAAGCAAAGGCAAATCTAACTAACAGCAGACACTGTTACCCTGATAAAGTAAATTATGGCCCAATGATGCATGAAAAACTATACAAGCCTATTTTTCATAAGTTGAAATTCTGCTGAATACAATCTTATTTGCTAGAGCGTTAGTACATAAAATGAACAAGGTGTTACTTGGAGACGCCTTTGGGTCAAAAAGTTTTTTTTAATATATTTTAACCTTGTAACAAATTTATTACACTGTGTTGTAATATCAACTAGTATAGATAATTGCATGAACAAAAAATTATTTTTATAGTTAAGTAATCATTTCTGGCACAGACACAATGGGCCGAATGACGACCTCCTGTGTCGTAAATTTTTTATTTCCCTATGTTTTTGCTTTTTTGTTTTTGTTCTATCCTTAACAAATCTATTACAGTCCTGCATACAATTCTGGTCATGGTGCAAGCAACAACTTTGAATGTTGCTTTCAACTCCCACAACAAATCATTACTTACCATCATGATGTCGAACAATGTGAGTATTTTCGTGCCAAACGTTTTCACACATGGATTCCTGTATGATTTAAAAGCAATCTGATTTTCAATCTGAATTTTAAAAATAGATTTCAAATCTTATAAACATATATATTTTAACAGTAGTTGAAATACATAGATTTCAATTTTACAACCTTAGTAAAGTTTAGTATTATCATAAAATGATAGAGAACAGAAGGAGGCCATTTGATCAATTGTCTCTCTGCTGGCTGTTTGGTAGAGCTATTCAATTAATCCTGTGCCTCTGCTCTTTCCCCATAGCCCAGTAATTTTCTTTCCTTCAAGTATTTATCCATCTCTCTTTCGAATATTACTACCACCACCCTTTCAGGCAGTGCATTCCAGATCACAGCAACTTACTGTGTGCATAATGAATAAATGCTTCCTGATGTCACCTCTGGCTCTTTTGCTATTCTCCTTAAAAACCTGTATCCTCTGGTTACTAATCCTTCTGCCATTGGAAACTGTTTCTCCCCATTTACTCTATTAAAATCATGTGTAATTTTTAACACTTGACAATTGTGTTGTTCTTCTAGAGGGTTTTACTTTGATTTTCTCCCTCTTGTAGTATACTAATTTAAAAATGCAACATTGTCCCACAAATTGTATTCTCATTCAAAAGCAGTGAATGAATGTTATGCTATTTAATAGGCCCAAATTGTTTTTTAAATTTTTTTTTTCTTGAACAGTTTGTAGAAATAAAAGGAAGTGTTTTCAAGAAGTTTGAGAAGAACAATCTATTTCAGATGTCCAACAGTGGTATGTACAACCATAGATTTGGTTTGTTGCAAAATAATTTTTAGCTCCGTTTGAAAAATATTGTACCACTAATTTTATGAAATCGGGAACTATTTTTCAGACTTATTTCAAATTTGGGTGTAAAGTTTAGTGCCATTGACATTTTACTACATTAAAGGTGCTATATAAATACAAATACAAGTTTCTGCTTTGGGCACATTCAGGAAATTGAACCCAAAATACGCGTGAAGTTGTACTAGTTAGCTTATATTTCAAGTTTATGCTAACATTAATTTACTTAATTACAAACTTAAAATCTTCCATGAACCAGCACAATTGGGAAGTGTAATAGAATTTAATTGTTTCCTTTTCTCCTCTTTCCATTAAAATGTATTCCTTGATGCATTTAAGAGTACAGTTTTATTAATACAGGTTTGTTACCAAAGGTAAGGATTTTTATTAAGGGTGTCCAGTCCTCCACCTGTGAGTAACCGGATTTAAAATTGCTGAAAATGATAGAATCATAGAATAGTTAAAACACAGAAGGAGAACATTTGGCCTGTCATGTCCATGCTGGCTCCCCGCAAGAACAACTCAGCTAGTCCAACTCCCCTATCTTTTTCCTGTAGTCCTGCGATTTTTTTTTTTCTCTTCAGATAATTATCCAATTCCCTTTTTGAAAGCCATGATTAAACCTGACTCCACCACACACTCGAGCAGTGCATTCCAGATCCTAACCAGTCACTGCATAAAAAAGCTTTACCTCATGTCACCTTTGCTTCTTTTGCCATTCATCTTGAATTGATGTTTTCGGGTTCTTAGCCCATCTGCCAATGTAAACAGTTTCTCTCTCTCTACTGTGCCCAGACCCATCATGATTTTGAACATCTCTAAGAAATCTCCTCTTAACCTTCTCTGGAGAAGATGGGGCTTTTCTCCTTAATCTTGCCACGGGTGGCGCAGTGGTTAGCACCGCAGCCTCACAGCTCCAGCGAACCGGGTTCAATTCTGGGTACTGCCTGTGCGGAGTTTGCAAGTTCTCCCTGTGAACTGCGTGGGTTTTCGCCGGGTGCTCCGGTTTACTCCACGGCCAAAGACTTGCAGGTTGATAGGTAAATTGGCCATTATAAATTATCCCTAGTATAGGTAGGTGGTAGGGGAATATAGGGAAGGTGGGGATGTGGTAGGAATATGGGATTAGTATAGCGTTAGTATAAATGGGTGGTTGATGGTCGGCACAGACTCGGTGGGCCGAAGGGCCCTGTTTCAGTGCTGTATCTCTAAATAAAATAAATAAATAAATACGCCCCTCATCCCTGAAACCATTCTTGTCAATCTTTTCTGCGCCCTCTCTAATGCCTTCAAATCCTTCCTAAAGTGTTGTGCCCAGAATTGGACACAGGTCTCCAGTTGAGACCAAATCAGTGTTTTATAAATGTTCATCATAACTTCCTTGCTTTTGTACCCTGTGCCTCTATTTGTAAAACCCAGGATCCCATATGCATTATTACTCACTTTCTCAACCTGCCCTGCCACCTTCAACGAATTGTGCACATATACCCCCAGATTTCTCTGCTTCTGCACCCCCTTTAGAATTGTACCCTTTATTTTATATTGCTTTTCCTTGTTCTTCCTACCAAAATATATCACTTCACACTTCTCTGCATTAAATTACATCTGCCACTTGTCCAATAATACCACCAGCCTGTCTGCCCTCTTGGAGTCTATCACTATCTTTCTTCTCAGTTCTCAATACTTCCAAGCTTTGTACATCTGTAAATTTTGAAATTGTGCCCTGCATACTAAGTCTAGGCCATTAATATAGATCAAGAAAAGCAGTGGTCCTAGCACCGACACCTTCCTCCTGTCTGAAAAGCAATTGTTCGTCACTACTTTCTGTCTTCTGTCACTCAGCCAACTTCGTATCCCTTGCCACTGTCCCTTTTATTTCATGGGCTTTGACTTTGCTGACTAGCCTAATATATGGTACTTTATCAAACACCTTTTACAAATCCATGTACACAATATAACTGCATTACCCTCATCAACCTTCTCTGTTACCTCATCAAAAAACTCAATCAAGTTAGTTAAACACAATTTGTTTGCTTAATCCGCATTTGTCCAAGTGACAATTTTGTCCCAGATTATCATTTCTAAAAGCTTTCCCACCACCGAGGTTAAACTGACTAGCCTGTAGTTGCTGGTCTTATCCTTGCACCCTTTTTGGAATAAGGGTGCAACATTTGCAGTTCTCTAGTCCTCTGGTGCCACCCCTGTATCAAAGGAGGATTGGAAGATTAAAGTCAGTGCTTCGGCAATTTCAACCCTTGCTTCCTTCAGTATCTTTGGATGCATCTGATCCAGTCCTGGTGACTTTGCAACTAAGTACAGCCAGCTTTTCTAGTACCTCCTCTATCAATTTTTACACGAACACAAGAAATATGGCCCATCAAGCCTGCTCCACCATTCAGTACGATCATGGCTGATCTTGGGTTTCAATTCCACTTCCCTGCCCGCTCCCCATATCCCTTGATTCCCTGCGAGACCAGAAATCAATCTATCCCAGCCTTAAATGTTTTCAATGATGGAGCATCCACAACCCTCTGGGTAGAGAATTCTAATGATTCACAACCCTTTGAGTTTGGTCATTTCTCTTCATCTCAGTCCTGAATGATTGCCGCCTTATCCTGAGACTGTGTCCCCGTGTTCTAGGTTCCCTGACCAGCGGGAACAATCTCTCCGCTTCTACCCTATCAAGCCCTTTCAGGATATTGTATGTCTCAATTAGATCACCTCTCTTTCTTCTAAACTCCAGAGAATATAGGCCCAATTTACTCACCCTCTCATCATCGGATAACCCCCTCACCCCAGGGACCAATTTGGTAAATCTTCGCTGCACTGCCTCCAGTGCAAGTATATATTTTCTTAAATATGGAGACCATATTTTTAGCCCATCAAGTGCCCCAACTACCACCTCTTCCAATATGAAATTGGCAGCATCTTCCTTGCTAAAGACAGATGCAAAGTGCTCATTTAGTACTTCAGCCATGCCCTCTGCTTCCATGCATAAATCCAGTTTTTGGTCCCAAATTGAGCTCCCCCCTCCTTTTGCCACCCTTTTATTATTTTTTGCCTGTGGAAGACTTTTGTGTTAGCTGCCAATCTCTTCTCATACTCTCTCTTTACTTCTCTTAGTTTTTTCACTTGCCCTCTGATCTTTCTCTATTCAGCCTGGTTCTCACTTGTGCTATCAACCTGACATCTGTCATATGCATCTATTTTCTGCTACGTCTTGCTCTCTGTCTCTTTTGTCATCCAGGGATCCCTAGATTCCCCCTCTTGGGAATGTACCTTGACTATACCTGAATTATCTCCTGTTGAAAGGCAGCCCATTGTTCTGTACAGTTTGCCTGCCAATCTTTGATTCCAGTTTACCCAAGCCAGATCTGTTTTCATGTCACTGCTGACCCTCTAGCAATTATTTTTTTGAGTCTAGCTTGCTCCTTGTCCTTTTCCATAGCTCACCTAAACCTTATGATGCTATGTTCACCATCCACTAAATGTTCCTCTCCTGACATTTGATCCATCTCAATCCCTAGAACCAGATTCAGCAGTGCCTCATCCTTGGGCCAAAAACATACTGATTTAGAAAATTCTCCTGAACAAGCTTCAAAAACTCTTTCCCCTCTTTTCCCTTTACACTCGAGAGAGAGAGAGAGAGAGAGAGAGAGAGAGTGAGACCAGCGGGGAGCCTATAAGAGCGGCGGCAGAGTAAGAGAGCAAGTGAGACCAACGGGGAGCCTGTAAGAGCGGCGGGAGAGAGAGAGACCACCAGAAAGGGTATTGGTTCAAATTAGGAGCTAGGAAATTAAAAATATGCAGTTGGGGTAGTGTATCAATAAATGTTGTAATAAGAGTATAAGCACAGAGCTGGACTAGAGGTATTAATTAAAATTGTTAGTTTATACAGGGTACTAATTAGATTGTTTAAAAAGGGACTAGAGGGATTTTCTTTTGTTTAGATCATGGATGGGCAGCTGCCACCTGTTGCTTGCAATTCCTGCACCATGTGGGAACTTCAGGACACTTCATGTGTCCTGGGCGACCATGTGTATAGGAAGTGTCTCCAGCTGGTTCAGCTCAAGACTTCCGAGATTGAGGGGCAGCTGGAATCACTGCAGAGCATCAGGGAGCAGGAGAGTTTCCTGGACCATACATTCCAGGAGCTGGTCAGCCCACAGGCAATAGGAGTTCAGACTAGTAGATGGGTGGCCATCTGGAAGAGTAGGAAGAGGCAGTAAGTGCTGGAGTCTTCGGGGTGTGTGCCACTCTCAAAACGGTACTCAGCTTTTGGGGCTGCTGGGAGTGACAATACCTTGAAGGATTCCAGCCCAGACCACGGCACCAGTGGGCATGGGACTGCACAGGAGGGAGCAGCAACGTGCAGAAATGCAGTTGTTATAGGTGCCTCCATAATCGGGCACAGGCATTGCTGTAACTGTTATCGTGAGTCCCACATGGCGTGTTGTTTCCCTGGTGCCAGGGTAAAGGACATCACTGGGAGGGTGTAGGATATTCTGCAGGGGGAAGGGGGTGAGCCAGAAGTTGTGGTACTCATTGGTACCAATGACATAGTAGGGGCAGGTATATTGGTCCTACGGTCAGATTTTCAGGAGCTAGGGAGGAAGTTAAAGAGTAGGACCTTGAAAGTAATAATCTCTGGATTATTCCCAGTGCCACGTGCTAGTGAGAGTAGAAATAGGAAGATAGGGAGGATCAATGTGTGGCTTGAAGCAAAGTACAGGAGGGAGGGCTTCAGATTCTTGGGGCATTGGGACTGGTTTTGGGGCAGAAGGCACTTATTCAAAAGAGACAGGTTGCACCTCAACAGGATTGGGATCCATGTCCTTACAGGGAAATTCACTCGTGTGGTTCAGCGGTGGGGGGGGGGGTTTAAACTAAATTGGCAGGGGATGGGTACCAGCATATAGAAGTAGAAAAGAGTAATAAGGTGCATAATGTGAGAGCGTCAGACAGTACTAGAGAAGGGAGTAGTTCCATATTAGTGGGAGCGGACTGAGAAGGGCTACAAGGAATGCAAAGACAGGATTACAATGCATGCATGTAAATGCACAAAGTGTGGTGAATAAGGTTGGTGAGCTAAAAGCACAAATAACAGTATAGGAATATGATGTAGTGGCAATAACAGAAACATGGCTTGAAAATGGTGAGGACTGGATGCTTAGTATACAAGGATATAAAGTGTTCAGAAAAGATAGCGAAGGAGAAAAGTGGCAGTGCTGATTGGGGAAGACATTGTAGTGTTGGAAAGGGAGGATGTCCTCGAGGGGGCAAGGATAGAATCCATTTGATTAGAGTTGAGTTGCAAAAAGGGGGTATTCTATAGGCTTCCAAATAGTGCAAGAGAGATAGAGGAGAAAATCTGCAGGGAAATCAGAGATGTGCAAAAACTATAGAGTTGTGATATTGGGGGACGTTAATTACCCAAATATCGATTGGGATAATTTTAAAGCAAAGAATAAGGCGGGGGAGGACTTTCTGAAATGTGTTCTGGAAAACTTCCTTGTTCAGTATCTTCTCAGCCTAACTGGAAAGGAGGCATTGCTAGGTCTGGGGCTAGAAAACGAGGTGGGCCAAATGGACCAAGTTTCTGTTGGGGAAGAGTGACCAGTGTATCGTAAGGTTTAGACTAGTAATGCAGAAAAGCAAGGAGTGAAATAGGGTAGAATGTGATGCGAAGGGATCTTGCCAGGGTAGAATAGAAAAGACTGACAGAAAGAGCTGTATTGGAACAATAGGCTATCTTTAAGGAAGAGATGCTCCAGGTACAGGTTAGGTACATTCCAACAAGGGCAAAAGGTAAGGGAACCAAAAACAGGGCTCTTTGGATGGTGAGGGAGATAGAGATTATGATGAAATATAAAAAGAGGGTGTATGATGCATGTCAGGTGAATTATTCAAGTGAGAACCAGACGATATACAGTAAGTTGAGAGGGAAGGTGAAGAGGAAAATAAGACTGGCAAAGAGAGAATATGAAAATAGAATGGTAGTCAACATAAAAGGGAATCCAAAAATCTTCTACCGGCATGTCAATAGTAAGCGGGTAGTAATAGGTGGAGTGGGGCCTATTAAGGACAGAGAGGGTAATATATGCTTAGAAGTGCAAGGCCAATTTACTTAAAGAGTACTTTGTATCAGCATTCACTAAAGAAGTGGAATCTGACAAAATATCGGTAGAAGTAGAGATAGTAGAGGCAATGGAAAGTGTAAAAATTGAGAAGGGGTCAATACTAAAAAGGTTGGCTATGCTGAGGGGAGATCAGTCACCTAGTCCAGATGGCTTGCATCCCAGGTCGCTAAAGGAAGCGGGGATGGAGATAGCAGAAGGGTTTGTCATAGTCTTCCAATCTTTCCTGGATACAAGGGAGGTGCCGGAAGATTGGAGAGTGGCAAATACACCCTTATTCAAAAAAGGGTGTGAAGACAATCCTAGTAACTACAGGCCAGTTAATTTATCAGTGGTGGGTACGGTTTTAGGAACAATAACCAGGGAAAAAAATCAACAGACACTTGGAGAGGTTCAAGTTAATTAAGAATAGCCAGCACGGATTTGTAAAAGGCAGATCATGCTTAACTAATCTAGTTAAATTTATTGAAGTAAAGGCGAAGGTTGATGAAGGGAAGGCCGTGGATATTGTTTATATGGATTTTAGAACATTTTTGTTAAGGTACCCCATAAAATTGAGGTTCATGGAGTAGGAGGGTTAATTGGATAAAAGAAAATTGGCTTAAGGACAGAAAACAGTAAGTTGTGGTAAATGATTGTTTTTCAGACTGGAGGTTGGTAGAGAGTGGTGTTTCCCAAGCGTCAGTGCTGGGACCACTGCTTTTTTTGCTTTCTATAAATGACTTGGATCTTGGAATACAGAGTAGAATCTCAAAATTTGCCAATGACACCAAACTTGGAGGAGTGGCAAACAGTGAGGATGATATGAACCGCTTGCAACAGGACATAGATAGGCTAGCAGAATGGGCAAAGAGTTGGCAAATGGGATTTAATACTGACAAGTGTGAGGTGATGCATTTTGGCAGAAGGGGTAGGGAGAGGCAATGTATTCTTAATGGCATAGTTCTAAAGAGTGTGCAGGAACAAAGGGATCTGGGGTGCTTGTGCATCGATCTTTGAAGGTAGCAGGACATGTAGAAAGAGTGGTTAGTAAAGCACATGAGATCTTGGACTTCATAAATAGCAGCATTGAGTACAAAAGCAGGGAAGTAATGCAGAACCTTGACAAAGCTCTGCTTAGGCTCCAACTGGAGTATTGCATCCAGTTCTGGTCGCCACACTAGGAAGGATGTGAAGGTCCTTGAAAGAGTGCAGAGGAGGTTTGCCAGAATCGTTCCAGGGAATGGGGGATTTTAATTACAAGGTTAGGTTGGAAAAGCTGAGTTTGTTCTCAGAACAAAGGAGATTGAGGGGCGATTTAGTAGAGGTGTACAAAATTATGGCAGGCTTAGATAAGTTACACAAGGAAATTCACATTATCTGATGGTGCAAGGACTGGGGGACATAGATTGAAGGTTTTGGGCAAGAGGTGCAAGGGTAATATGAGGAAGAACTTTTTTATGCAACGAGTGGTAATGCCCTGGAACTCGCTGCCCACAAGTGGGGTGGAAGCAGAGGCAATCAATGACTTCAAGAGGAAATTGGATGGTCACTTGAAGTAGGTGAACTTGCAAAGTTAGGGGGATTGAGCGGGGGAGTGGGACTGACTGGATAGCTCCATGGAGAGCAGCATATACTCAATGGGCTGATTTGTTGTCTCCTATGCCGTAGATGATTATGACTCTATCCCAGTCTATGTTAGGAGAATTAATGTCCCCCATTATAATTACTCTGTAATTCTTGCAGCTGTCTGTAATTTCCTTGCAAATTTGTTCCTCTCTATCTTTCCTACTAGTTGCTGGCCTGTAGAATACACTCAGTAGTATAATATTCCGATTGTTTCTTAGAGTCATAGAGTCATACAGCACAGAAACAGGCCCTTCGTCCCATTGTGTCTGTGCTGGCCATCAAGTACCTAACTATTCTAGTCCCATTTTCCAGCACTTGGACCGTAGCCTTTTATGCGATGGCGTTTCAAGTGCTCATCCAAATACTTCTTAAATGTTGTGAGGGTTCCTACCTGTACCACCACTTCAGGCAATGTATTCCATATTCCAACGACCCTCTGGTGAAAAAGTTTTCCTCAAATCCCCTCTAAACCTCCCGTCCCTTACCTTAAATCTGTGCCCCCTGGTTATTGACTCTTCCGCTAAGGGAAAAAGTCTCTTCCTATCTAACCTGTCAATGCCCCTCATAATTTTGTATACCTCAATCATGTCCCCCCTCATCCTTCTCTGTTCTAAGGAAAACAACTCTAGCCTTTTCAATTTCTCTTCATAGCTGTAATGCTCCAGCCCAGGCAACATCCTGGTGAATCTCCTCTGCACCCTCTCCAGTGCAATCACATCCTACCTATAGTGTGGTGCCCAGAACTGTACACAGTACTCCAGCTGTGGCCTAACTAGCATTTTATACAGCTCCATCATAACCTCCCTGCTCTTATATTCTATGCCTCGGCTAATAAAGGCAAGTATCCCATATGCCTTCCTAACCACCTTCTCTACCTGTGCTGCTGCCTTCAGTGATCTATGGACAAGTACAACAAGGTCCCTCTGACCGCTGTGGCTCTAACCGAATAGATTCTGTGCTTGACCCCTTTAGTACATCCTCTTTCTAACACTGTAATATCATTCTTATCAATACTGCTGTCCTAATGTCTTTCCTTTCCTATCTTTCCTGAACACCTTGTAGCCAGAAATATTTAGTACCCTGCCCTTTTTTTGAGCTGGGTCTCATTGCCACAACATCTTGTTCCCTTGTGTCTGACTGTGCCTACAGTGCACCAACCTTATTTACCACGCTCTGTACATTCACATACATGCTGTTTAAACTCATTTTGACCTTATTGCAGTCCCTCTTACTTTGTCCCCACCTAATGCCTTACTATTTCTTACTCTAGTGCTGTCTGTCTCTCCCAATCCTTTGTGCACCTTGTTTCTCCTTTCTAATGTTACATCCTGGTTCCCATTCCCAGCAAAGTTAATTTAAAGCCTTCCCAATAGCACTAGCATACTGCCCCACAATGACATTAGTCCTGGCTCTGTTAAGTCTGGCCTGCACACGTTCTACCTCCCCCAGAACCAGTTCCAATATCCCAAGGTATAACCCTCCCTCCCGCACCATCTCTCCAACCATGCATTCAATTGTTCTATCCTCCAAGTTCTGTACTCACTAGCCTATGGCACCAAGAGTATTCTGGAGATTACTACTTTTGAGGTCCTGCTTGCTAGTCTCCATCTTAGCTGCCTAATATCTGCCTACAGTACCTCATCCCTCTTTTTACGTTTGTCGTTAGTGTTGATATGGACTACGACTGCTGGCTGTTCATTCTCTCCCCTCAGAGTGCTCTGCAACCACTCGGTGACATCCTTGACCCTGGATTCACGTTACTGTGGCTGCAGAAACGTCTGTCTGTTCCCTATCACTATTGCTTTTCCAGTCTTCCTCCTACCCTCCTGTACAGCTGAGCCAGCAATGGTGCCATGGACTAGGCACTGGCTACACTTCTCAGATGAACCATCACTCTCACTAGTATTCAGAGCTGAATACTGGTTGGAGAAAGTGAAATGTATTCGACTCCTGCACTACCTGACTTTAAAAAAAACTATACTGAACCATTTAATAGTTTCATTGGTGTGCACAAGATAGTTTCTTAGTAAACTAAGTATTTTTTGAAAGGGAAACACTTTTAAAATGTCATAGAGCGATACAGCACTGAAACAGGCCCTTCGGCCCACCGAGTCTGTGCCAACCAACAACCACCCATTTGTACTAATCCTATATTCCCTACCACATCCCCACCATTTTCCTACCACCTATCTACACTAGGGGCAATTTACAATGGCCAATTTACCTATCGACCTGCAAGTCTTTGGCTGCGGGAGGAAACCGGAGCACCCGGCGGAAACCCACGCGGTCACAGGGAGAACTTGCAAACTCCGCAGTGGCAGTACCCAGAACCGAACCCAGGTCGCTGGAGCTGTGAGGCTGCGGTGCTAACCACTGCGCCACTGTGCCACCTTCACTGTCGCTGCATCAAAATCCTGGAACTCCCTTCCTAACAGTGCTGTTGGTGTACCTACATCCCAAGGACAGCGGCGGTTCAAGAAGTTCTGAAGAAGAGTCACTGATCTGAAACGTTGACTCTGCTTCTCTCTCCACAGATGCTGCCGGACCTGCTGAGTATTTCCAGCATTTCTTGTTTTTATTTAAGATTTTTTGAGTTGGTTTACAGTTTTTTAAAAAACAGTCCCTGCATCTCCTTTCCTCCCTTTTTCTGTGTGTGTCTCAGTTTGTGACTCTGTGTCACAACTGCCAGAATTATAATACTTACATTTTCCAGTTATCAACAAAGCAGGGGTTCTAACCTCGGGCAAACTTTATAACGATGGCCTGGATTCTGTGGTAATAGGAATGTTGAGCCCTTATCAACTTTCAGCGTCTGCACATGTGCAGTTAAATGCAGAAATCAGGAAGTTGTTGTCTGAGTTGTCCTGCTGTTCCAAAGCTTCACGCCCAGAGACTTAGCATTCACAAGACATACAACAGCGTGAAGTTGCTGTACGTTTCCCAGAGATACCCACTAAACTGGCCAGAAAAAGTTAGGGCTTGTCCATTCAAGTGGACGCGATTTTTTTTCAATTTGGCATGGCAAGTCTTAAATACTGTCAAACAACCACTCTGGCACTGAAAATTTACTTCTATTAGTGTGGAGTCTCATTTCTTGAGATTTTAATTATTGTTGGAGATTTAAAAAAAAAATCAAATCAAGATTTAAAATTTTTTTTTCTGTCTCTTGGGATTTTTTTATTCGTTCATGTGGGCATCGCTGACTAGGCCAGCATTTATTGCCCATCCCTAATTACCCTTGAGAAGTTGGTGGTGAGCTGCCTTCTTGAACCGCCGCAGTCCTTGGGATGTAGGTACACCAACAGTACTGTTAGGAAGGGAGTTCCAGGATTTTGATGCAGCGACAGTGAAGGAAGTGTCTCATTGTCTGAATCCCATCTTTCTTTTACTCTTCCACTTTGTTCTTCACCCGCTTCCCTTTCCCTGCCACTGTACTTGCTTAATACCTGTTAATCTCTCATTTCCAGTTCTCATGAAAGGTCATCAACCTGAAATGTTAACTTTGTTTCTGTGTCCATAGATGCTGCCTGACCTGAGTGTTTCCAGCATTTTCTGCTTTTATTTCTTTCGCTTTCCTTATTCCGCTTCCTGTACATAATTGAATGAAATATTGTAATTTACAGTTCAGGGTTTATACTCTGCATGTCTCGGTAAAGATTCTTCAATCTGATTTGAGAAAATGTACTGTTGCTTGCCCTGCTCACACAGGTCCTAGATCCCCTGTAGGCTGCTGCACTATTTTGGCGCTCTCATTATCATTACTTACGGTGCAAAAGCCCTCAGAAAGTCTGTGACCAAGTGGAAATGTAATGAATGGTGTGTGCTGTCTGTTTGCCGCTGACCGCAAAATCCGGATAATTAACTTGTCACTTTTTGTCATATATGTTGTGCCTGACTTGTTGAATGTTTCCAGCATGTTCTGCTTTTGTTACAAGTGACAAAGAGCCTTTTAGTTTGCCTGAAAAGCTTTCACAATTCAATTCATTGCTTATTATTGAAAGCAAATTTAATGAACAACTGCCTATATATCAGCATCTGTATGCATGACTCTGTGGGCTGGATTTTGTGCTCCCCCAGGCGTCGACTATTTAAACGAGCAGCTCCGTGACATGTGAGCTGCCATTTATTTTGCCCATTGCCAAAATCCGCGTCGGGCACATAAAATCCAGCCCTGTATGTGTGACTCCTTTAAAAAAAAAATCAGTTTGTATAGACTGAATAAGACTTGAAATTTAATTCTGAAAAACAGCCAAATATCGTTAGAGACTGTAAAGAAACATTAGGTCAGTTAGACTAGCTAAATGTACGATGGGAAATTGTGCATGCCGTACGTTTTCAGACCGTTTGTTGAACTAACGGAGCCCATAGACTAGGGCAAAATATCAAGTTCAGGCTTTGGAAGAGGCTGTTTCATGTAAGAGCTTCAGAGGGTCAATTTTGTAATGTTATTGGCTCAGATTTCAGATAAAGATTTCAGTTACTGAGGAAAAGAAGTATTTTTTGGAAAAATGTTTTTACATAGAATTTACTACATGTAAACAGGCCATTTAGCACAACCGTTGAATGATCTTGGTTCTTGTAAATTTCTTTTGTTGGTATGTCCTCCTGACTGGTGATTCAGAATTAGTCATTTTCATAAGTAGTTATCAACTTCTAATTTGGCTGTTTTCTGTCTGCTTACCTTGCTTTTAATATGTTATCAAATGCCACAGTTCTAATTTCCTGCTGTTTACTTTGAGCCAAGTATGACAATGAAAACATGATGACAGGATCCAGGTGTGGCGAACAGAAAGTGTGACTGGCTAGAAGACTTTTAATATATTACTAGAGGATCTCCCATGGCATTGCTGACAGCAAGTTAGAGTTTGGCTTATCTATTGATTTTGTATTTATGTTACTGATTCTCAGCGTCATAGAATTTTCCAGCACAGGAACAGGCTCTTCGGCCCATCGTGTCAGTGCCGGCCATCAAGCACCTATCTATTCAAATCCCATTTTCCAGCACTTGGCCCGTAGCCTTGTATGCAATGGCGTTTCAAGTGCTCATCTAAATACTTCTTAAATGTTGTGAGGGTTCCTAACTCTACCACCCCTTCAGGCAGTGTGCTCAAGATTCCAACCACCCTCTGGGTGAAAAAAGTTTTCCTCAAATCCCCTTTGAATCTCCTGCCCCTTGCCATAAATCTATGCCCCCTGGTTATTGACACCTCTGCTAAGGGAAAATGTTTCTCCTATCTATGCCCCTCATAATTTTGTATACCCTCAATCGGATCCCCCCTCAGCCTTCTCTGCTCTAAGGAAAACAAGTCTAACCTATCCAGTCTGTCTTCATAGCTGAAATGCTCCAGCCCAGGCAACATCCTGGTGAATCTCCTCTGCACCCTCTCCAGTGCAATCACATCCTTCCCATAGTATGGCGACCAGAACTGTACACAGTACGCCAGCTGTAGCTTAACTAGAGTTTTATACAGCTCCATCATAACCTCCCTGCTCTTATATTCTATGCCTCGGTGAATAAAGGCAAGTATCCCATATTCCTTCCTAACCACCTTATCTACCTATGCTGCTGCTTTCAGTGATCTATGGACAATGCAGCAAGGTCCCGCTGACCCTCTGTACGTCCTAGGGTTCTACCATCTATTGTATATTTCCTTGCCTTCTTAGTCCTCACAAAGTGCATCACCTCACACTTCTCAGGATTAAATTCCATTTTCCACTGCTCTGCCCATCTTTCCAGCCCATCTATATCGTCCTGTAATCTAAGGCTTTCCTCCTCACTATTTATGACACCACGAATTTTCGTCTCAGCTGCAAACTTACTGACCATACCTTCTATATTCACGTCTAAATCATTAATGTACACTACAAACATTAAGGGTCCCAGCACCGATCCTTGCGGTGCACCACTGGTCACAGGCTTCCAATCGCAAAAACAACCCTCGACCATCACCCTCTGCTTCCTGCCACTAAGCCAATTAGGATCCAATTTGCCAAATTGCCCTGGGTCCCATGGGCTCTTACCTTCTTAACCAATCTCCCATGCGGGACCTTACCAAAAGCTTTACTAAAGTCCATGTAGACTACATCAACTGCTTTACCCTCATCAACAGACCTAGTTACCGCCTCGAAAAATTCATTCACATTTGTTAGATATGATCTCCCCCTGACAAAGCCATGCTGACTATCCTTGATTAATCCCTGCCTCTCCAAGTGGAGATTAATCCTGTCATTCAGAAATTTTTCCAATACTTTCCCTACCACTGATGTTAGACTCATTGGCCTGTAATCACCTGGTTTATCCCTGCTACCCTTCTTGAATAATGGTACCACATTCATTGTCCTCCAGTCCTCTGGCACCTCTCCTGTGGCCAGAGAGGATTTGAAAATTCGTGTCAGAGCCCCTGCAATCTCCTCCCTTGCCTCACATAACAGCCTGGGATACATCTCATCTGGGCCTGGGGATTTATCCACTTTTAAACCCGCTAAAACCACTAATACTTCCTCCCTTTCAAAGCTAATTTGATCAAGTATATCACAAGCCCCCTACCTGATCTCTACACCTCCATCATTCTTCTCCATAGTGAACACAGATGAAAAATAATAATTTAAAACCTCACCTATGTCCTCCGGCTCCATGCACACATTGCCACTTTGGTTCCCTACGCTTTCCCTGGTTATCCTCTTGCCCTTAATATACTTATAAAACGCTTTGGGATTTTCCTTTATCTTGCCCGCCAGTGTTTTTTCATGCCCCCTCTTCGCTCTCCTAATTACTTTTTAAAATATCCTCCCTACACTTTCTATACTCTTCTTGGGCTCCGCTGTTTTCAGCCCTCTGAATCTGCCATAAGCCTCCTTTTTTTTCCTTATCCAATCCTCTATATCCCTTGACATCCAGGGTTCCCTGGACTTGTTGGACCTACCCTTCACCTTTACGGGAACATGTTGTCCCTGAACTCTCACTATTTCATTTTTGAATGACTCCCACTGGTCTGATGTACACTTTCCTACAAGTAGCTGCTCCCAGTCCACTTTGGCCATATCCTGTTTTATCATATTGAAATTGGCCTTCCCCAATTCAGTACCTTTATTTCTGGTCCATCTTTGTCCTTTTCCATAACTACCTTAAATCTTACAGAGTTATGGTCACTATCCCCAAAATGCTCCCCCATTGACACTTCTACCACTTGTCTGGCTTCATTCCCTAAGATTAGGTCCAGTACCGCCCCTTCTCTTGTAGGATTTTGTACGTGCTGGCTCAAAAAGCTCTCCTATGTGCACTTTAAGAATTCCGCCCCCTTTAAGCCTTTTGCACGAAGACTATCCCAGTTAATGTTGGGGAAGTTGAAATCCCCTACTCTTATTACCCAATTACTTTTACACCTCTCTGAGATTTGCCTACATATCTGCTCCTCTATCTCTCCCTGACTGTTTGGATGCCTTTAGTATTCTCCCAGCAAAGTGATTGCTCCCTTTTTGTTTTTATGTTCTACCCATATGGCCTCATTTGTTCTCTTTGTTCTTTATTTCCTCTGCCTTATCTGTTGCCTGTACTTTACCGTCTGTTCTTGTTTACTGCTCATCATTGATCTCTAGTGATGACTCTTGTCTGGTTGCTTTGTGTTTGTCTCTAATCTCTGTGTGGTATGTGGTTGTCCTCTGAACTCCACATGATTTCCAAATTTACTTGACTGCCAAACATGTGCATTTGAGGTATCTGAAAGTTTCAAAAATGAAAGACTGTTTCCCAGCTTAGAGCTGGATATGGACTTTTTTTTAAAGTGCTAAGAATGTAATTTTGAGAGCTTATAGGCAGAAGAAAATTAAGACATGAAGAGGTTTGGAGGGTAGGTGGCCTGAGTACTGATGGAGGTCTGCAATGGCAGTGCAGTTGGGACGCGGAACAAGTGGGTGATTGGAGGCTGACTAGTTAAAGTTTGAAGACCAAAAATAGTCTGTCATATAGGTTCTGTGGAGAAAGAAAAGGGAAGGCAGCAAAAGAGAATAGTGGGAAGCTGGAGCCTGACCTGTTGGTAGGGTTGCTGGATGTCCTAGGCCCAAGTTGGTGGGGGTGTTGATGTGAGTGGTGGAGATGTCTGGCACTGACAGGCAAGGGCAGGATTTGCTGGTGTGGTTGGGAGGGGGAAATGCACAGCTACCTATATGCCAGGCACTTGAATAGTGGTGGAACTGAATCTTGGCTTGGAAAGAAGCAGCCAAAGATATAGGCGGCTAAGACCAAAGTCTTGAAAGTAGCAAATCTGGAGCTCTTGCTCAGGCAGTTGACAGCAGCAGTATGGGAGATGGACAATGAAACAACTGACTTGGGAGGACAGTGGTTACATGTGAAGAGCCATTCAACCATAAGCAGTGCAATTACAAAAGTAACAACATGTATTTATATAATGCCTTGAAGATAGTAAAATGTCCCAAGGTGCTACACAGGTGCATTATCAATTGACACCGAGCCACATAAGATACTCGGGCCAATGACCAAAAGCTTGGTCAAAAAGGTAGGTTTTAAGGAGTGTCTTAAAGGAGGAAAGAGAGGAAGAGGGGTGGAGAGGTTTAGGCAGGAAATTCCAGAGCTTAGGGTCTTGGCAGCTGAAGGCTGGTAGAGTGATGAAAATCAGGGATGCTCAAGAGGCCAGAATTGAAGCAGAGCAGATATCTTGGAGGGTTGTAGTGCTAGAGGTGATTACAGAGATGGGGAGGGACAAGGCCGTGGAGGAGTTTGGCGCAGTGGTTAGCACTGCAGCCTCACAGCTCCAGCGACCCGGGTTCAGTTCTGGGTACTGCCTGTGTGGAGTTTGCAAGTTCTCCCTGTGTCTGCGTGGGTTTCCTCCGGGTGCTCCGGTTTTCTCCCACATGCCAAAGACTTGCAGGTTAATAGGTTAATTGGCCATTATAAATTGCCCCTAGTATAGGTAGGTGGTAGGGGAATATAGGGACAGGGGAGGATGTGGTAGGAATATGGGATTAGTGTAGGATTAGTATAAATGGGTGGTTAATGGTCGGCACAGACTCGGTGGGCCGAAGGGCCTGTTTCAGTGCTGTATCTCTAAATCTAAAACGAGGATGAGAATTTTAAAATTGAGTCTTTGCTTAACCGGGAGCCAGTGTAGATCAGTGAGTACAGGGGTGATGGGTGAATGGGACTTGGTGTGAGTTAGGGCATGGACAGCAGAGTTTTGGATGACCTCAAGCTTATGGAGGGTAGAATGTGGGAGGCCGGCCAGCAGTGTATTGAAATAGTCAAGTATGGAGATAACTAAGGCATGAATGAGAGTTTCAGCAGCAAATGAGCTGAGGTGGAGGTGGGCGATATTACAGATGTGGAAATGAGCAATCTTAATGATGGCACGAATATGTGGTCGGAAGCTCATCTCAGGGTCAAATATGACAGGTTATGAACAGTCTGGTTCCGCCTCAGACAGTAAGTGGAAACCTAGAGTTGAAGCATTAGAGGTGTATAACAGCGGAGTATGTGGGCTGATGTTGCAAATGTGGCAACAGAAAGTGCATGAAGTCATCAGATTTGTTCATTATTACTGTGATATCTCATGGATGTATTGCACTGTAGCTTGAAATTCCTTTTAGTAACAAGAATCTTATACCTAGTAGTACCTGGAACACAAAATTATCTGTCTCCTTTCCAATCTGTTAGCATCTCCTTTGGCACCATCAGGCACACCTCTTGCCCTTGTTAATTGTTTGTGTAGGGCATGCATTTCCATTGGGCCTGAGGTTGGCACTGCAGGGATCAACTGCAGATGGAAATTCATTTACAGGGCAAAATAAAATTAATTAGTTTTAAAACCGTTTCCTCCATTTTTGAGTTGGGTGTGATTGTGCTGCCACTTAGGCTTTTGTTAGCCTTTGTAATAATTTCATTGTTGCTTATTTTGTTTCTTCCAGCTCCACAGCCACTAATGGGTATCCCATTGGGGATGCCCCTACATGTGAGCAATTTGGAGTTGGAAGATGGTGATAGGCAGAGGATTGCTAGGTAGGGTTGGCTGCATGAAAGATGTTCTCAGTCTTCTCACCAGTACCCTCCCACCTGCGATATGAACAGCGATACACATACTTAGGCAGAGAATGACTATATTGGAGTCTCCAGGTACATTGTGCCATCTTCCTCCGGTCACAGATGTGTCTGAAGGTCTGATTAGTTCTTATTGGATGGTTCTTTAGGAGCACTGCAACTTTCAGTAGTACTGGATAAAAGAAGTATTGCTATGGTAATGATCAGTCAGTAAAGATGCCAAGATGTCACTAAGCATATCTGCAAGCGCTGTTGCACCTATCTGGTAATGAATGTCCAGACTGTTATGACCGACCGCTCCAGTCAAAGCCCCCAATCAAAATATACGATTCTGATAGTGGTGGGAACAACACACTGTTAATTCAACCCCATCCCTCCACAGATCACCTAACATATCAGTTTAAATTTTCCAAAGAAAGACCCAGGCAAATTATGCTGTCTATTAACCCCCGAATGAGGCTAACCAAATCAGGTGTCTTTAAATCAACAAATTAACTGTTTAATTAGATAAACTAAATTCTTAAACACTACTAAGATATAAACAACATTTAAAACAGAAAAAATTAGAGTCCTTGCAGATTTACGCTCCTGCCGGATGTGGAATAGTCCAGGGTTGCTTGAAATCCTCACAACCGTCCGATGGGGAGAAAAAGTTCTTCAACAGTAGAACAGTCCGTAGTCTAATTCAGAAGTCGAAATTGTTGCTCCTTCTCCAGCAATGATTTTCAACAATTAACAACTTGCAAACACTTTTTAATGAACCAATTTGGCTTTAGAATTTTTTTGATAGATAAACGATTGTCACAGTCTAACTTCCCTTCCTTCAGTTTAAATTATCAGAGATCTCTGTTTTGGCTTGACTTTTTAGAATTTTGAGAGAGAATAATCAATAAACAGACTAAATTCTATTCCTTCAGTTTAAATAGTCTGAGAGCACTCCTTTCCGGTGCTAACACACAGCTGTCTGTCTGTTACTCTGGGTTAGAACAGTCTGTCTCCACTATAAGCCAGTTCAAAACTAAATTGTAACAATGTATCTCTCGATCTCTGGGCCTGAATGGCTGTATCCCGGACAATGAGAATGCACTCTTTGAATTAGTTTTTAGAGCTTACTGCCTTAAAGCAGTGCTGCTCTCTTTCCAGCCTTAAAGGCACACTGCATTCTTACCCCCCCAAAAAAACTACAGGATCGTAAGACTAGCAGAGAACCAAAGCTGCACTATTTACTTGAAGGATACCTGCTGCTAATATCCACCAAAGGGCTTGCATGGTCAGTGCTAGTGTTGGTCAGCGACATTGTAACACTTGCTTCTGTCTCCTTCCAGGCATGCTGTAATACTGACTTATGGAGAGGGTGCTCCAGAGTGACACGCAAGGCTACCCTCCCTGCACCAAACTCCTGCAGTTCCAACTCTACTTTAGCAGCCATGAAATGGCATTGCCTGCCATACTCCTAGTTTTGTCTGTTTTTGGATTTCCTTTCCCCTTGTTTTTATCAAGTTACTATTCGCCGCCCTCCTTCAAGATTTGTGGATGTTGTCAGTGGATTAAAATACTTCTTAAGCCTTTTCAGCACCTTCCAGAATTTTGGTCTCCTGTTTCTGCCACTCCTCTCTTAATTGTCTGCATTCATTGAACTTCATCTACATGCAGTTTTCTGCTCCGCCAATAGTGTGCTCCCTGCATCCGTCTAAATCTGCATCTGGAGATGTGAATAAATATGAATATGACCCATGAAACTTAAATATAATTATGAATTACCATTCTGTTGAGATTTTACCAGGTTTTTAGAATTGACAAACTAATACATGAAAAGAAAATCAGCCTCTGAACTCATGCTTCTTTAATTAGTCACTGTTATTCCTCCTGAAATTTTCACCTGTTGTGTCTAATCCATAATTTCCTTACTTAAGTTTGAGTTCTCCTAGCATCAACTACTCAGCAGACTGGAGCTATGTTCTCCAACCTAACCTAACTCAATCTCCTCAGGTTTCCTTTCCCGCTGGCACCTGCTGATACTCTGAGCCCCACCGCACTATTTACAGACTGAACTGACCTGAGCCCCAGCCCCTGGTAAGAAATGAAATGGGAATCTATTTGTGGAGATCCTGTCACCATAGAAACAAAAAGCTGTAATCATGGGTCACCACCTACTACAATTGAAGTTGGTGTGGATCAGGGGGAAAGTGCTCCAATGGCTGAAGTCATACCTAGCATAAAGGAAGATGTTTGTGGTTGTTAGAGGCCAATCATCTCAGCCTCCAGAACATTGCTGCAGGAGTTCCTCAGGGCAGTGTCCTAGGCTCAATGATCTTCAGCTGCTTCATCAATGACCTTCCCTTCATCATAAGGTCAGAGGTGGGGCTGCTCGCTGATTACTCAGTTCCATTCGCAACTTTTTTTTAATTCATTCATGGGATGTGGGCGTCGCTGGCCAGGCCAGCATTTATTGTCCATCCCTAATTGCCCTTGAGAAGGTGGTGGTGAGCTGCCTCCTTGACCCGCTGCAGTCCATGTGGGGTAGGTACACCCACAGTGCTGTTAGGAAGGGAGTTCCAGGATCTTGACCCAGCGACAGTGAAGGAACGGCGAGAGAGTTCCAAGTCAGGATGGCGTGTGACTTGGAGGGGAACTTGCACGTGGTGGTGTTCCCATGCATTTTCTGCCCTTGTCCATCTAGTTGGTAGAGGTCGCGGGTGCTGTCTAAGGAGCCTTGGTGCGTTACTGCAGTGCATCTTGTAGATGGTACACAGTGCTGCCACTGTGTGTCGGTGGTGGAGGAGTGAGTGTTTGAAGATGGGGTGCCAATCAAGCGAGCTGCTTTGTCCTGGACGGTGTTGAGCTTCTTGAGTGTTGTTGGAGCTGCACCCATCCAGGCAAGTGGAGAGTATTCCATCACACTACTGACTTGTGCCTTGTACACGGTGGACAGTCTTTGGGGTGTCAGGAGGAGAGTTACTCGCTGCAGGATTCCTAGCCTCTGACCTGCTCTTGTAGCGACGGTATTTATATGGCGACTCCAGTTCAGTTTCTGGTCAATGGTAACCCCCCAGGATGTTGATAGTGGGGGATTCAGCGATGGTAATGCTGTTGAATGTCAAGGGGAGATGGTTAGATTCTCTCTTGTTGGAGATGGTCATTGCCTGGCACTTGTGTGGCGCGAATGTTACTTGCTACTTATCACCCCAACCCTGGATATTGTCCAAGTCTTGCTGCTTTTCTACACGGACTGCTTCAGTATCTGAGGAGTCGTGAATGGTGCTGAACATTGTCCAATTATCAACGAACATCCCCACTTCTGACCTTATGGTTGAAGGAAGGTCATTGATGAAGCAGCTGAAGATAGTTGGACCTAGGACACTACCCTGAGGAACTCCTGCAGTGATGTCCTGGAGCTCAGATGATTGACCTCCAACAACCACAACCATCTTCCTTTGCGCTAGGTATGAATCCAGTCAGTGGAGGGTTTTCCCCCGATTCCCATTGACCCTTTAGTTTTGCTAGGGCTCCTTGATGCCATACTCGGTCAAATGCTGCCTTGATATCAAGGGCAGTCACTCTCACCTCACCTTTTGAGTTCAGCTCTTTTGTCCATGTTTGAACCAAGGCTGTAACGAGGTCAGGAGCTGAGTGGCCCTGGCGGAACCCAGACTGAGTGTCACAGGTTATTGCTAAGCAAGTGCCGCTTGATGGCACTGTTGATGACACCTTCCATCACTTTACTGATGATTGAGAGTAGACTAATGGGCCAGTAATTGGCCGCTTTGGATTTATTCTGCATTTTGTGTACAGGACATACCTGGGCAATTTTCCACATTGTCGGGTAGATGCCAGTGGAACAGCTTGGCGAGGGGCGCGGCAAGTTCTGGAGCACAGGTCTTCAGTACTATTGCCGGAATATTGTCAGGGCCCATAGCCTTTGCAGTATCCAGTGCCTTCAGTCGTTTCTTGATATCAAGCGGAGTGAATCGAATTGGCTGAAGTCTGGCATCTGTGATGCTGGGGACTTCAGGAGGAGGCCGAGATGGATTATCAACTTGGCACTTCTGGCTGAAGATTGTTGCAAATGCTTCAGCCTTGTCTTTTGCACTGATGTGCCGGGATCCCCCATCATTGAGGATGGGGATATTTGTGGAGCCACCTCCTCCAGTTAGATGTTTAATTGTCCACCACCATTCCCGACTGGAAGTGGCAGGATTGCCAAGCTTCGATCTGATCCGTTGGTTATGGGATCGCTTAGTTCTATCGCATGCTGCTTATGCAGTTTGGCATGCAGATAGTCCTCTGTTGTAGCTTCACCAAGTTGACACCTCATTATGAGGTATGCCTGGTGCTGCTCCTGGCACGCCCTCCTGCACTCTTCATTGAACCAGGGTTGGTCTCCTGGCTTGATGGTAATGGTAGAATGGGGGATATGCCGGGCCATGAGGTTACAGATTGTGGTTGAGTACAATTCTGCTGCTGCTGATGGCCCACACGCCTCATGGGTGCCCAGTTTTGGCATTGTTAGATCTCTTCGAAATCTATCCCGTTTAGCATGGTGGTAGTGCCACACAACATGAAGGAGGGTATCCTCAATGTGAAGGTGGGACTTTGTCTCCACAACGACTGTGCGGTGGTCACTCCTACCAATACTGTCATGGTCAGATACATCTGCGGCAGGTAGAGGATGTAGTAACTAAAGCCTGTAAGGAACTAGATAATGAAGTCAGCGTGACTAAGGGAAAGAGTAGGCAGGGAGCAGATGATGAAAGCAAAGGGACTGGTGGTCTGAGGTGTATTTGTTTTAATGCAAGAAGTGTAGTAGGTAAGGCAGATGAACTTCGGGCTTGGATTAGTACCTGGGAGTATGATGTTATTGCTATTACTGAGACTTGGTTAAGGGAAGGGCATGATTGGCAACTAAATATCCCAGGATACCGATGCTTCAGGCGGGATAGAGAGGGAGGTAAAAGGGGTGGAGGAGTTGCATTACTGGTCAAAGAGGATATCACAGCTGTGCTGAAGGAAGGCACTATGGAGGACTCGAGCTGTGAGGCAATATGGGCAGAACTCAGAAATAGGAAGGGTGCGGTAACAATGTTGGGGCTGTACTACAGGCCTCCCAACAGCGAGCGTGAGATAGAGGTACAAATATGTCAACAGATTATGGAAAGCTGTAGGAGCAACAGGGTGGTGGTGATAGGAGATTTTAATTTTCCCAACATTGACTGGGATTCACTTAATGTTAGAGGTCTAGATGGAGCAGAATTTGTAAGGAGCATCCAGGAGGGTTTTCTAGAGCAGTATGTAAATAGTCCAACTCGGGAAGGGGCCATACTGGACCTGGTGTTGGGAAATGAGCCGGGCCAGGTGGTTGACGTTTCAGTAGGGGACTACTTTGGGAATAGTGATCACAATTCCGTAAGTTTTAGAATACTCATGGACAAAGACGAGAGTGGTCCTAAAGGAAGAGTGCTAAATTGGGGGAAGGCCAACTATACCAAAATTCGGCAGGAGCTGGGGAATCTAGATTGGGAGCAGCTGTTTGAAGGTAAATCCACTTTTGATATGTGGGAGGCTTTTAAAGAGAGGTTGATTAGCGTGCAGGAGAGACATGTTCCTGTGAAAATGAGGGATAGAAATGGCAAGATTAGGGAACCATGGATGACAGGTGAAATTGTGAGACTAGCTAAGAGGAAAAAGGAAGCACACATAAGGTCTAGGCGACTGAAGAAAGACGAAGCTTTGAAAGAATATCGGGAATGTAGGACCAATCTGAAACGAGGAATTAAGAGGGCTAAAAGGGGTCATGAAATATCTTTAGCAAACAGGGTTAAGGAAAATCCCAAAGCCTTTTATTCATATATAAGGAGCAAGAGGGTAACTAGAGAAAGGATTGGCCCACTCAAGGACAAAGGAGGAAAGTTATGCGTGGAGTCAGAGAAAATGGGTGAGATTCTAAACGAGTACTTTGCATCGGTATTCACCGAGGAGAGGGACATGACGGATGTTGAGGTTAGGGACAGATGTTTGATTACTCTAGGTCAAGTCGGCATAAGGAGGGAGGAAGTGTTGGGTATTCTAAAAGGCATTAAGCTGGACAGGTCCCCAGGTCCGGATGGGATCTATCCCAGGTTACTGTGGGAAGCGAGAGAGGAAATAGTTGGGGCCTTAACAGATATCTTTGCAACATCCTTAAACACAGGTGAGGTCCCGGAGGACTGGAGAATTGCTAATGTTGTCCCCTTGCTTAAGAAGGGTAGCAGGGAAAATCCAGGTAATTATAGACCGGTGAGCCTGACGTCAGTGGTAGGGAAGTTGCTGGAGAAGATACTGAGGGATAGGATCTATTCCCATCTGGAAGAAAATGGGCTTATCGGTGATAGGCAACATGGTTTTCTGCAGGGAAGGTCATGTCTTACCAACTTAATAGAATTCTTTCAGGAAGTGACAAAGTTGATTGATGAGGGAAGGGCTGTAGATGTCATATACATGGACTTCAGTAAGGCGTTTGATAAGGTTCCCCATGGTAGGCTGATGGAGAAAGTGAAGTCGCATGGGGTCCAGGGTGTACTAGCTATATGGATAAAGAACTGGCTGGGCAACAGGAGACAGAGAGTAGCAGTGGAAGGGAGTTTCTCAAAATGGAGACGTGTGACCAGTGGTGTTCCACAGGGATTCGTGCTGGGACCACTGTTGTTTGTGATATACATAAATGATTTGGAGGAAAGTATAGGTGGTCTGATTAGCAAGTTTGCAGACGACACTAAGATTGGTGGAGTAGCAGATAGTGAAGGGGACTGTCAGAGAATACAGCAGAATATAGATAGACTGGAGAGTTGGGCAGAGAAATGGCAGATGGAGTTCAATCAGGGCAAATGCGAGGTGATGCATTTTGGAAGATCCAATTCAAGAGTGAACTATACAGTAAATGGAAAAGTCCTGGGGAAAATTGATGTACAGAGAGATTTGGGTGTTCAGGTCCATTGTTCCCTGAAGGTGGCAACGCAGGTCAATAGAGTGGTCAAGAAGGCATTCGGCATGCTTTCCTTCATCGGACGGGGTATTGAGTACAAGAGTTGGCAGGTCATGTTACAGTTGTATAGGACTTTGGTTCGGCCACATTTGGAATACTGCGTGCAGTTGTGGTCGCCACATTACCAAAAGGATGTGGATGCTTTGGAGAGGGTGCAGAGGAGGTTCACCAGGATGTTGCCTGGTATGGAGGGCGCTAGCTATGAAGAGAGGTTGAGTAGATTAGGATTATTTTCATTAGAAAGACGGAGGTTGAGGGGGGACCTGATTGAGGTGTACTAAATCATGACAGGTATAGACAGGGTGGATAGCAAGAAGCTTTTTCCCAGAGTGGGGGATTCAATTACAAGGGGACACGAGTTCAAAGTGAAAGGGGAAATGTTTAGGGGGGATATCCGTGGAAAGTTCTTTACGCAGAGGGTGGTGGGTGCATGGAATGCATTACCAGCGGAGGTGGTAGACGCGGGCACGATAGCGTCTTTTAAGATGTATCTAGACAGATACATGAATGGGCAGGAAGTAAAGAGATACAGACCCTTAGAAAATAGGCGACAGGTTTAGTTAGAGGATTTGGATCGGCGTAGGCTTGGCGGGCCGAAGGGCCTGTTCCTGTGCTGTAATTTTCTTTGTTCTTTGAATGAATAAATGATTTCTTAAAAAAAAAATTCCTGTTATGTCTCATGGAACTGCAACATTTCGACAACAACAACTTTATATAGCGCCTTTAACGTAATAAAACATCCCAAGGTGTTTCACAGGACGTATCGGAGCGTAAGGGAGGCTCAGGATGTGTCAGAGCCACATAAGGAAATATTGGGTCAGATGACCAAAAGCTTGGCCAAAGAATTAGGTTTTGAAGAGTGTCCTAAAGGAGGAAAGCGAGGTAGAGAAGGGGAGAGGTGTTCAGATGGTATTCCAGAGCTTAGCACCTAAACAACTGAAGGCGTTGACGCCAACGCTGGAGTGATTAAAATCAGGGATACTCAAGAGACCAGAATTACAGGAGCGCAGATATCTCGGTGTGTTATGGGGCTGGAAGATATTATAGAGATAGTGGAGGGCTTTAAAAAGAAGGATGAGAATTTTAAAATCAAGACGTTGCTTGACCAGGAGACAATGTGGGTCAGCAAAGACGGGTGATAGGTGAACGGGACTTGGTGCGAGTTAACACACGGGCAGCAGAGTTTTGGATGTATTGGTATAGTGGAATGTAAAATGGTGAAATATGGGACAATTTGTCCAAAATATCTTTCTAATCCATGTGCATTTCTTTCCCTTAATCTGTCTGATTTTATTTTGGAGGTTCTTTAAATTGTTAATTACTTAGAAATTCTTTTGAACGGGCACCTGGAGATTCTTGGTAAAAATTATATAGTTAGCATCCATGCAAATTATGAAGGTGCAGAATCAATAAATTTTAGACATTTTTTGAACTAGTTAACGTAGGAAAAAATCTGTTTTGCAGATATAAGAGAGAGGTTCAACAACTACGTCCTTTTGCTGATTGTTTGTTTGAGGAATATGGAACAATTTTCATGGAACCCAGGTAAAGAACAGTGTACAGTTTCTCACAATTAGCTTCAATTTTCTCAAACCAATGCTGGTGACTCGATGTTTCTTGTCTATTTGCTTTTCACAATATTTCATGCTTCAATCTAATAATATTTAACTCCTGTTTAGTTGCAATTTGAATTGTTTAATTTCAGTATTTTAGGAGCATTAACTTCCAAAATGGATCAATTTTCAATAACAGTTTAGCTTACTTTAATAGAGACTAAATTGAAGTATAATAATGCAGATTTACCCTCACTTGGGTTGAGAGAGAAATAAAGGAACTCTCTGGGAGTGAAGTCATGCAAGAGTGCACCTGCTCATCCGCTGTAATGACTGAGTAGGAGCAGAAGCCTTGAGAAAAGTTGTGCAGCTTTTCTGTCAAAGTTTCAGCCAATGAGCAGAAGAGCCTCCAGGGACTTTCACCCCTTGAATTTAAATTGCATTATACCTGTCTCCAATTTCTCATTGTTAGAAATTTATTATACTTAATATACACCTGTATTTTTGTTCTGTACAGTTGAGTTTCTTTTTAGTGTGTCGTGTAGATATATTTAATCTTAATGTATCTTTCCAGTTTGGGTCTAAAGAGAGTTTCTTTTGAACATGTTAAACATGCTTAATATAATTATATAATGAGATAATTATCCAGTATTACTGAGGAAGATGAATGTACATTTGTATTGGTATTAGTAGAAGAAAACTTAAAGCATGTGAATTAAAAGTAGTCACTGTTGTAATGTAGGAAATGCAGCAGCCAATTTGCACACGGCAAGCTCTCACAAACAGCAATGAAATAATGACCAGATAATCTGTTTTAGTGAAGATGTTGATTGAGGATAAATATTGGCCAGGATACTGGAGATAACTCCCCGCTCCTTTTCGAAGTAGTGCCTTGGGATCTTTGTTCAGCTGAGAGGGTGGATGGGGCCTTGGTTTAACATCTCATTCAAAAGCTCATCAGGCTTCCTCAAGGCAGTTTTCGAACCTGAGCCATATGTCCATTCTAATTTTTTAAACCTAACTATTGTCATTATCCAAATGTTCATGGAGAAGGAAAGAGTGAGTTAGTAGGATTACCTACCATTTGGAAGTCATGTGGTTGAACCTCTAAAGTAATTGTCTTGAGTTATCTTAACTCTGAGTGTAATTTATCGTCCAAGAATGTAGATCCCATCTTCCTTCTGTACTTGGAGTAATTGGATATCTAATTTTTGAAAATTATTTCTTTGTATAATTGAACTAACCTACAGGCTTTCTCTGAAATCTTAACTTGGCACCATGGGATTGGTGCAGATCCCATGATTCATATGATCATCCAGTAATTGTAATAACTGAAAACCAGGTTACAGAAGTCTGATTTCAGTTGCTGTATTTAATTTGGAAACCAACAATACTTGCATGAATTGACCCACTTCGCACACTGTCACCACTTTCTTCAGTGTCCAACGCTAAGGGAAAGACTTGCATTTCCAGAAAGCCTTTCAGGGCATCCCTAATGAAGTACTTTTAAAGTGTACTCACTGTAGTGTTGCAATGTAAGAATGTCTTATTGGATTGGGCAAAAGGTTACAGCACTACTTGTAAGGCTATAGTGAACATAGCTTTTAAAGGGCTAATTTCTTTTCTCCCTTATTTTTGTTTTCCTTATTTATGTGGATGGTTACTAAATTCAACAAATAAGGAAGGTCGCACCAAAGATATATCTAGTTTTATTTAATTGTGAGGATGATATGACTTGAGTAGGCAAAAATGCTCAAGTATTTTTATACAGTAAAGGGAACAGCATACTGACCACTTGGAAGTTGTGGATCACAATCTTCCTGTGACTATGTGTTTGAGGTTTGAAAGTAACTGACATTGATGGTCACTGCTGAGGTTTTGATCTATAAATAGGTAATACAAGAAAATGACTCATTTATTTTTGAAGGTAGAAGGATCTTTTGTTGATACTATGTGAGATGGACGGCTAAGAAACGGCAACTAAAAGAATTCCTGTACCCTAAAATATAGTCAAAAATAACTAAATGAATGTTTGTCTATTTTTGAGCTGGTAAAATTTGGTATGAGTTGTCATTTTCATTGACTACAGATATGGTATAAATACACAATTTTAATTTTATTGAAGTTAGTGAATTATTTCAGTAACCTTTACTTTTCATTTCTAGATCATCTCTGGGTGTTGTTTCCAGATGTTTGCATGGTAATTGCATCGGAAATAGCTGTGGATGTGGTTAAACATGCTTTTATTACAAAGTTTAATGACATTACAGCTGATGTGAGTATGTAGATAATTAATATTTGTGAGAGAATTTGCCTTTATATAGTATTGTTCCCTTTGTTACCCACTAATCTTTTCGCGTATTCTCTCTTTGCCATTCTTCTCTCCCCTGCACTCTGCATTTTGCCTGATTTTGTTCTGCATTCTGTACCCCTCCTTCGTCATAAACTTCTAGTTTCTGTTCTATTTGAATCTCTATTCCTTTATCATCCAGGGAGCTGTAGCTTTGGATGTCCCATCTTTCCTCCTTATGGGAACATGCTTGGTTTGTACACAAACTATCTCCATCTTGAAGGCCTGTCGTTGCTCATCTGCTGTTTTCTTGACCAGTCTTTGTTTCCAGTTGATCTGTGCAGGTTCCTTCTCAAATCGGTGAAATTGGTTCTCTTCCTATTGTGTATTTTCACTGATTTTTCTTTGCCCACTTTCCGTAACTACTTTAAACATAATTATATTATGATCATTACTATCCACATGTTACCCCACTGACACACACCTCACTTTCCTGCTTCATTCCTGCAGAACTAGATCTAGCACTGCTTCCTTTCTCATTGTGCTATGAAGAAAATTCCCCATTGCACATTTGAGAAATTCTTCACTGTCTTTGCGCGTTTACACTTCCACCAACCCCCTCCCTGCTCCCCACCAGTCTATAATAGGGTAATTCAAGTTCCCTAATATTACTGCTCTATTATTTGTACATTTCTCTGAAATTTTCAGACAGATTTGCTTACCTGTCTCCTCCTTACTATTTGGGGGTCTTTCGTAAGCAGCAAGCAATGTAACAGCTCCTTTTCTATGCCTCACGCTAAGCAAATATAGTCATTCGTCAAACCCTCTAGCATATTTCCCTCTGTAGAACTGTAATTTTATCCTTGAGCAATACTGCCACACCTCCCCACCCCCCCCCCCCCCCCCCCCCACTCCCCCGGCAATATATTGTAGCCAGAAATGTTTAGTACCCATCTCTAACAATGTTTAAGCCAGTTCTCTGTTATAGGGAGAGCACCCCTGTTCTTCTTTGAATATTGCTATGGGATCTTTTACATCTACCTGAGAAGTCATGCAGGACCTTAGTTTTACATTTCCGACAAAATATGGCAGTTCCGATAGTGTAGAGCTCCCTCCGTATTGCACTGAAGTGTCAACATTGATTATGCTGAAAAGTGACAGGAGTGGGAATTAATCCGCCATCTTCTGACCCGGGCAAGACTGTAAATCAGCTTGTGTTAAATTGAAGTTCAGTATGTGGTGCTGAAACTCTAGTTTATTTGTAGCCAATTTTTGAAGGATTTTAGTATATTTCTTCTCGGTTGCCCCTCTCCACCCTCAGACAATAATCCTTAACATGGTGTAGCGTATCGTGTCTCCAAAAATATTAAGTGAATGCAGGATGCTGTTGATATTAACTTTTGCAGGTGAGTTGTTGGTAACCTGCTAAAGAGGCTGTGCTTTTTATTTGTACACAGGTATATAGTGAGTATAGAGCCAGCCTTGCATTTGACTTGGTCAGTAGCCGTCAAAAAAATGTAAGTATATGAATGCAGTTTCTTGTCTGTTGATTTTTAGATATTTTTAAAAATGTTTAAACCAAAATTGTGCTTACCTGATTTCCATTTGTCTTAAAAACACAAATTTAAAGGAACCGTTTACGTTGGAAATCTGGGATCTTGTAATTATGACTGTGATACCCTTAATAATTAACGAAATTTTAAGATGCATTTTTTTGCCCCTTCCATGTATTATGAAATCCTGTGCATTGGTCAGATTCAAGGTTTTATATTCCTTCATTTTAAAGTTACTAAAAACAGCGATGAAAGTACAATTTATGCACCAGATTCTGTTGAATTATTGTGAATATTATTCACTGATTTAAAGAGATGTACGCTTAAAAATAAAACCTATAATCTAATCCTATGTTGGCTTGCTATTGGGCTGCAGAGAGTCAAATGTGAAAATAGCCAGGCTGGGGACCAAACAAATTTTTCTGTTCTTTTTTTCCCTGAGCTGGTTTGTGTCTGGGTGGAAAGATCCAAAAGTACACACTCTGTGTTGACCAAACAGAATAACATGATCAAGCGATTACTGACCTGTAATCAGGGATAACAGGGATTCAGATCTCACTCAAAATGATACGGAAAGCTTGCACACAACATTGCCCTTACGCAGAAAATCCAAAGGTCTGCTTCAAAGGGTGCATGTAAATCCTTCATATGCACATGCCAAGTGATGAAGAAAAGTTCATCTATCACCGGATAAGTCAGCTGCAACCATTCATGTATCTTTTTCAGCCTCCTCCTACAGAGCAGCTTCATTAGTAATATTTTGGAAGATCACAGAGTCCAGCTGTATTCATGTGTTTAGTTCGCAGGAATGTAAATCGATATGCAGAACTTAACACTTGAGAAATAGGAATGGCAATCAGATGCACAATGTCCATTACAAATCATTAAACAGGAGAGATAAGTTAGAGTGGATCTGCAGATAGTTCAGAGATGGATATGAGAACAGCAGCAATAATTTTGGGTGATTATCCAAGAGAAAGTTAGTGCATGCAGTCAAAAAGAGGGATGTCTTTTAGAATGTATCCAGGACTGCATTACATTTATATATCACCAAAAGAAGAAACATTTTTTGATTTAGTTCTGGAAAATGAAAGGGAAAGATACTGAAGCGTGTGGATAAACTCAGATCTCGCGATTCAAATACATATTTGCTGAAAACGCAAATGCAATTGGATAAATCCATAAAACAAGTCAACAGCTTTTTGAATTCTGTAGAGGCATAGAGTACAAGGTAAAGAGTTAATTAAATTTGTACAAAACAGTTTGGGGGTGGGGTGGGGGGCGTGGTCGGTGGAAGCTGGGGCTGCAACAGAGGCTCAGACTTCCTTGTGGGGTCCAAAGAAACATTCTTGCTCTTCCTGGTCTCTCAAAGGAAAGTAAAACACTTGCATTTTGTGAGGTTTTTTTATTATTCATTCATGGGATGTGGGCGACGCTGGCCAGGTCAGCATTTATTTCCCATCCCTAATTGCCCTTGAGAAGGTGGTGGTGAGCGGCCTTCTTGAACCGCTGCAGTCCATTTTGGGTAGGTATACCCACAGTGCTGTTAGGAAGGGAGTTCCAGGATTTTGACCCAGCGACAGTGAAGGAATGGCGATATAGTTCCAAGTCAGGATGGTGTGTGACTTGGACGGGAACTTGCAGGTGGTGGTGTTCCCATGTATTTGCTGCCCTTGTCTTTCTAGTTGGTAGAGGTCGTGGGTTTGGAAGGTGCTGTCTGAGGAGCCTTGGTGCATTGCTGCAGTGCATCTTGTAGATGGTACACACTGCTGCCACTGTGCGTCGGTGGTGGAGGGAGCAAATGTTTGTAGATGGGGTGTCAATCAAGTGGGCTGCTTTGTCCTGGATGGTGTTGAGCTTCTTGAGTGTTGTTGAAGCTGCACCCATCCAGGCAAGTGGAGAGTATTCCATCACACTCCTGACTTGTGCCTTGTAGATGGTGGACATGCTTTGGGGAGTCAGGAGGTGAGTTGCTCGCCTCAGGATTCCTAGCCTCTGACCTGCTCTTGTAGCCACGGTATTTATATGGCTACTCCAGTTCAGTTTCTGGTCAATGGTAGCCCCTAGGATGTTGATAGTGTGGGATTCAGCGATGGTAATGCTGTTGAATGTCAAGGGGAGATGGTTAGATTCTCTCTTGTTGGAGATAGTCATTTCCTGGCACTTGTGTGGCGTGAATGTTACTTGCCACTTATCAGCCCAAGCCTGGATATTGTCCAGGTGTTGCTGCATTTCTACACTGACTGCTTCAGTATCTGAGGAGTCACGAATGGTGCTGAACATTGTGCAATCATCAGTGAACATCCCAACTTCTGACCTTATGATTGAAGGAAGGTCATTGATGAAGCAGCTGAAGATGGTTGGGCCCAGGACACTACCCTGAGGAACTCCTGCACTGATGTCCTGGAGCTCAGATGATTGACCTCCAATAACCACAGCCATCTTCCTTTGCACTCTGTATGACTCCAGCCAGCGGAGGGTTTCCCCCCTGATTCCCATTGACCTCAGATTAGATTAGAGATACAGCACTGAAACAGGCCCTTCGGCCCACCGAGTCTGTGCCGAACATCAACCACCCATTTATACTAATCCTACATTAATCCCATATTCCTACCAAACATCCCCACCTGTCCCTATATTTCCCTACCACCTACCTATACTAGTGACAATTTATAATGGCCAATTTACCTATCAACCTGCAAGTCTTTTGGCTTGTGGGAGGAAACCGGAGCACCCGGAGAAAACCCACGCAGACACAGGGAGAACTTGCAAACTCCACACAGGCAGTACCCGGAATCGAACCCGGGTCCCTGGAGCTGTGAGGCTGCGGTGCTAACCACTGCGCCACTGTGCCGCCCTAAGTTTTGCTCGGCTTCCTTGATGCCATACTCGGCCAAATGCAGCCTTGATATCAAGGGCAGTCACTCTCACCTCACCTCTTGAGTTCAGCTCTTTTGTCCATGTTTGAACCAAGGCTGTAATGAGGTCAGGAGATGAGTGGCCCTGGCAGAACCCAAACTGAGCGTCACTGAGCAGGTTATTGCTAAGCAAGTGCCGCTTGATGGCACTGTTGATGACACCTTCCATCACTTTACTGATGATTGAGAGTAGGCTGATGGGGTGGTAATTGGCCGGGTTGGACTTGTCCTGCTTTTTGTGTACAGGACATACCTGGGCAATTTTCCACATTGCAGGGTAGATGCCAGTGTTGTAGCTGTACTGGAACAGCTTGGCTAGGGGCGCGGCAAGTTCTGGAGCACAGGTCTTCAGTACTATTGCCGGAATATTGTCAGGGCCCATAGCTTTTGCAGTATCCAGTGCATTCAATCGTTTCTTGATATCACGCGGAGTGCATCGAATTGGCTGAAGTCTGGCATCTGTGATGCTGTGGACTTCAGGAGGAGGCCGAGATGGATCATCAACTCGGCACTTCTGGCTGAAGATTGTTGCAAATGCTTCAGCCTTGTCTTTTGCACTGATGTGCCGGGATCCCCCATCATTGAGGATGGGGATATTTGTGGAGCCACCTCCTCCAGTTAGTTGTTTAATTGTCTACCACCATTCACGGCTGGATGTGGCAGGACTGCAGAGCTTCGATCTGATCCGTTGGTTATGGGATCGCTTAGCTCTGTCTATTGCATGCTGCTTATGCAGTTTGGCACACAGATAGTCCTGTGTTGTAGCTTCACCAAGTTGACACCTCATTTTGAGGTATGCCTGGTGCTGCTCCTGGCATGCCCTCCTGCACTCTTCATTGAACCAGGGTTGGTCTCCTGGCTTGATGGTAATGGTGGAGTGGGGGATATGCCGGGCCATGAGGTGACAGATTGTGGTTGAATACAATTCTGCTGCTGCTGATGGCCCACAGCGCCTCATGGATGCCCAGTTTTGCATTGCTAGATCTGTTCGAAATCTATCCCATTTAGCGCGGTGATAGTGCCACACAACACGACGGACGGTATCCTCAATGTGAAGGCGGGACTTCGTCTCCACAAGGACTGTGCGGAGGTCACTCCTACCAATACAGTCATGGACAGAAGCATCTGCAGCAGGCAGATTGGTGAGGACGAAGTCAAGTATGTTTTTCCCTCGTGTTGGTTCCCCCACCACCTGCCGCAGACCCAGTCTAGCAGCTATGTCCTTTAGGACTCGGCCAGCTCGGTAAGTAGTGGTGCTACCGAGCCACTCTTGGTGATGGACATTGAGGTCCCCCACCCAGAGTACATTTTGTGCCCTAGCCACCCTCAGTGCTTCCTCCAAGTGGAGTTTTTTTTTTTAAGAGATACAGCACTGAAACAGGCCCTTCGGCCCACCGAGTCTGTGCCGACCATCAACCACCCACTTATACTAATCCTACCCTAATTCCATATTCCTACCACATCCCCACCTGTTCCTATATATTTCCCTACCACCTACCTATACTAGGGGCAATTTATAATGGCCAATTAACCTATCACCCTGCAAGTCTTTGGCATGTGGGAGGAAACCGGAGCACCCGGAGGAAACCCACGCAGACACAGGGAGAACTTGCAAACTCCACACAGGCAGTACCCAGATTTGAACCCGGGTCGCTGGAGCTGTGAGGCTGCGGTGCTAACCACTGCGCCACTGTGCCGCAGTAAGGAGTTCAACATGGTGGAGTACTGAGTCAACAGCTGAGGGAGAGCAGGAGGTGGTAATCAGTAGGAGGGTACCTTGCCCATGTTTGACCTGATGCCATGAGATTTCATGGGGTCCGGAGTCGATGTTGAGGACTCCCAGGGCAACTCCCTCCCTACTGTACACCACTGTGCCGCCACCACTGGTGGGTCTGTCCTGCCGGTGGGACAGGACATACCTGGGGATGGTGATGGCAGTGTCTGGGACATTGTCTGTAAGGTATGATTCCGTGAGTATGACTTTGTCAGGCTGTTGCTTGACTAGTCTGTGGGATAGCTCTCCCAACTTTGGCACAAGCCCGCAGATGTTAGTAAGGAGGACTTTGCAGGGTCTACTGGGCTGGGTTTGCCGTTGTCGTTTCCGGTGCCTAGGTCGACGCTGGGTGGTCCGTCCGGTTTCATTCCTTTTTATTGACTTTGTACTGGTAAGAAGGAATTTTTCTCCACACAAGATCAGGGGGCAGGTTGTTCAACCTTGCCCATCTATTAGCGAAGTCTGAAGTACGGAAAGTCCTCATCAGGGAACTCCTCTTTGCTGACGATGCTGGTTTAACATCTCACACTGAAGAGTGCCTGCAGAGTCTCATCGACAGGTTTGCGGCTGCCTGCAATGAATTTGGCCTAACCATCAGCCTCAAGAAAACGAACATCATGGGGCAGGACGTCAGAAATGCTCCATCCATCAATATTGGCGACCACGCTCTGGAAGTGGTTCAAGAGTTCACCTACCTAGGCTCAACTATCACCAGTAACCTATCTCTAGATGCAGAAGTCAACAAGCGCATGGGAAAGGCTTCCACTGCTATGTCCAGCCTGGCCAAGAGAGTGTGGGAAAATGGCGCACTGACACGGAACACAAAAGTCCGAGTGTATCAAGCCTGTGTCTTCAGTACCTTGCTCTATGGCAGTGAGGCCTGGACAATGTATGTCAGCCCAGAGCGACTTCTCAATTCATTCCATCTTCGCTGCCTCCGGAGAATACTAGGCATCAGGTGGCAGGACCGTATCTCCAACACAGAAGTCCTCGAGGCAGCCAACACCCCCAGCTTATACACACTACCGAGTCAGCGGCGCTTGAGATGGCTTGGCCAAGTGAGCCGCATGGAAGATGGCAGGATCCCCAAAGACACATTGTACAGCGAGCTCGCCACTGGTATCAGACCCATCGGCCGTCCATGTTTCCGCTTTAAAGACGTCTGCAAACGCGACATGAAGTCCTGTGACATTGATCACAAGTTGTGGGAGTCAGTTGCCAGCGTTCGCCAGAGCTGGCGGGCAGCCATAAAGACAGGGCTAAAGTGTGGTGAGTCGAAGAGACTTAGCAGTTGGCAGGAAAAAAGACAGGCGCAAGGGAAGAGCCAACTGTGTAACAGCCCCGACAATCAAATTTTTCTGCAGCACCTGTGGAAGAGCCTGTTACTCTGGAATTGGCCTTTATAGCCACTCCAGGCGCTGCTCCACACACCACTGACCACCTCCAGGCACTTTATCTCTCGAGATAAGAAGGCCAAAGAAAGAAGTGGTTAGGTACAACTGAGTGGCTTGCTAGGCCATTTCAGAGGGCATGTAAGAGTTAACCACATTGCTGTGGGTCTGGAGTCACATGTAGGCCAGACCAGGTAAGGACAGCAGATTTCCTTCCCTAAAGGACATTAGTGAACCAGATGGGTTTTTACAACAATCCACAATGGTTTCATGGCCATCATTAGACTAGCTTTTAATTCCAGATTAATTAATTGAATTCAAATTTCACCTTCTGCTGTGGTGGGATTCGAACCCATGTCCCCGGAGAAATATCCTGGGTCTCTGGGTTACTGGTCCAGTGATAATACCACTACGCCACCGCCTACCCATTGGTATACAGTGGTCCCTTCTGTCTTCAGAATAGCTTCCCCTGAATGGACTGGCCATGGCTGGTTCCTCGTTTAGACGACGAAAACAACGGCTTGTATTTATATAGTACCTTTAACGTAGCAAGGCGCTTCAGAACTGTAAAGCAAAATTTGACACCAAGCCACATAAGGTGATATTAGGGCAGATGGTCAAAAGCTTGTGTTATGAGGATTTCCTTTTTTTGTATTAAAACTTGGGATTCTATATTTTTTTTAAACTGAAAAGGATTTCAGTGTAAATTGAGACATCTGGAGATAGCTGAACTGTATGGATGGTTTTGGAAGGAAAGCAGAATCAACAAGAGGTTCCTGGTTTTGACCAGTAAACAAATACTGGAAACCAGGTAATTTCAAGGAAACCAGCAGGGGGTTTGACCTCAAAGCTACCCTTTGAGTGATGAGAAAGAATTTATGACTTGGTGTGTGACTTGTTTCTGAAAGGTTTTTGTTTCATTTTTGAACTGTTTTAAAGCCAGTGGGTTTGGACTAAAGCAGGCAATTGGAATTTGATTTTGACCTGCCTGGAGATCAAAAGAAGAACCAGAAAAGTATTACCTCTCTGTAAAGAATCCTTGCTGTTACAAAGCGGTATTATGAAGTGGTATTGTTACCTCCTGCATTTTCAAAGAAACCCTGAGTTTGCAGAAATCTTGCATCTTTAAAAAAAAAAAGACTTTTTCATCGAATGTGAGAATTGATACCGGTTACTCCCCCCTTGATGGAAGACCTATGTGAAGTCCTCTACTGTTGAAATTCTTTGAACGTCTACCCATCACAACCTCGCCTGGAAAGACTTCGAATGACCTCCAACTATTCGACTTTGGGACACGTCGCCAAACAGAAGAAGATCTTTCCAGATCATGGTAGTCTCAGTGTTTTTTAAATTCCCTTTATTCCTTTGAAACAGCTGCAAACCAACATCCCTTTTTTCCCCCCCGGTTAACCAGTTTTTGGATGTATGTGCGTATGCATGAGGGTTAGGGAAAAAAATAAGGAGCTTTAATATCTCAATTTGTGTATATAGATTTATTTCATTATTGGTTAAGACTTGGTTTTATAATAAACGGTTAACTTTGTTGTTGATGAAAGAAACCTGGTTGGTGTGCTTTATTCTGGGGACAAATAGAGTATCTAATTGGCTGTTTCGGTAAGTCGGATAATTTATTGATATGCTGTGACCTGTGGAGAAGTGGGACTGAATTACCAGTGCACTCCTCCCGCCTTGGTTGTAATACTTGATAAGAGGTAGGTTTTAAGGAGCATTTTAATGGAGGAAAGAGAGGTAGGGAGGTAGAGTGGTTAAGGAACGAATTCCATAGCTTAGGAAGTAGGCAGCTGAAGTCATGGCTGCCAATTGTGGAGCAATTAAAACCAGCGATCCTCAAGAGGTCGGAATTCAATGAGCGTAGATATCTTGGAGAGTTGTGGGGTAGGAGGAGATTAGTGAGCCAGGGAGGGGCGAGGATATGGAGGGATTTGAAAACAAGGATGAGAATTTAGGGTGGCACAGTGGCGCAGTGGTTAGCACCGCAGCCTCACAGCTCCAGCGACCTGGGTTCGGTTCTGGGTACTGCCTGTGCGCAGTTTGCAAGTTCTCCCTGTGACCGCGTGGGTTTCCTCCGGGTGCTCCGGTTTCCTCCCGCAGCCAAAGACTTGCAGGTTGATGGGTAAATTGGCCATTATCAATTGCCCCTAGTGTCGGTAGGTGGTAGGAGAATAGTGGAGATGTGGTAGGGAATATGGGATTAATGTAGGATTAGTCTAAATGGGTAGTTGTTGGTCGGCACAGACTCGGTGGGCCGAAGGGCCTGTTTCAGTGCTGTATCTCTCTATGATCTAATTTTAAAATTGAGGCATTGCTTAACTAGGAACCACTATAAGACGGCAAGCAAAGGGGTGATGGGTGAATGGAGTAAGGACATGGGCAGCAGAGTTTTGGATGCCCTCAAGTTTACAAATCAGAGAATGTGGAATACTGGACAGGAGTGTGTTGGAATAACAAAGTCTAGAGTAACAAAGGCATGGGTGAGTGTTTCAGCAGCAGATGAGCTGAGGGAGGAGTGGAGCCGGGCGATATTATGTTAGTGGAAATAAGCGGTCTGAGTGATGGCATGGATATGTGATCAGAAGCTCATCTCATGGTCATGTACGACACCAAAGTTGCCAACAGTCTGGTTCAGCCTCAGATAGTTGTCAGGGAAAGGGACGGTAGCTAGGGAGCAGAGTTTGGAGTGGGGACTGAAGACGATGGCTTCAGCCTTCCCAGTATTTAATTGGAAGAAATTTCTGCTCATCCAGTACTGGATTTTGGACAAATAGTCTGATAATTCAGCGATGATGGAAGAGTCGAGAGGTGTGGTGGTGAGGTAGAGGTGGATGTCGTCCACGTACAAGTGAAAACTAATGCTTTGTTGTAGCATGTAGGTAAGAAGTAGGAGGGACTAAGGATAGATCCTTGGGGGTCTCCAGAACTAACAGTGCAGGAGTGGCAGGAGAAGTCATTGCAGGTGTTACTGTGACTACGATGAGATAGATAAGAATGGAACCAAGTGGGTGCAGTCCTACCCAGCTAGCCGATGATGGAGAGGCGTTGGAGGAGGATGGTTTGGTCAACCGTGTCGAAGGCCGCAGTCAGGTCGGGAAGGACGAGGAGGGATAATTTACCTTTGTCACAGTCACATAAAATGTCATTCATGACTTTGATAAGAGCCGTTTTAGTACTGTGGCAGAGGCAGAATCCTGCTTGGAGGGATTCAAACATGGAAGTCGGGGAAAGATGGACATGGAATTGGGAGGTGACAATACGTTCAAAGACTTTGTAGAGGAAAAGGTGCATTGGAAAGGTAGTTTGGGGCAGTAGTTGGGATAGTTGGGGCAGTAGTTTGGAAGGATGGTGGGGTCAAGGGCCAATCCTTCTGAGGAGTGGTGTGATGATGGCTGTTTTGAAGGAGAGAACCCGAACCAATACCTCAAGAAAGAGAACTGTTAACAATATCTGCTAACATGAGGAATCGGAGGAGAAGTTGGGTGGTCAGTTTAGTGGAAATAGGGTCAAAGGAGTAAGAGGTGGGCCTCGTGGACAAGATGAGCTCAAAAGATGGCAGGAAGGGAGATAGGAGAGAAACTTGAGAAAGGTGTGAGGGCAGGACTATGGCAGGGGAACTTTAGAGGAAGTTTGGCCGGGTGGGCTGGGGAAGGGAGGGATCGGCAGAGATAACTGCTTGGATGGCCTCAGTCTTGGTGATAAAGAAGTCTATGAATGCCTCATACTTATTGATGGAGGTGAGGAGAGTGGTTTAATAGACAGTTTTCAGTAAAGAAAAGAAAGAAGCCGGGGTTATCTTTGCATTCCAGGATGATCTTAGTAACATGCATATAAAACTCATGTTCATGATGTGTTGTGTAAAAAGGAAGGAACAAGAGCTTTGAAATGCTATAGAGACAGGAGTACAAACGTATGATGCCACAAAATAGTGGCTTGTATTTACAGATCCAAGTTCACAATCTCAGCAACCCCTCTCTCGGAAAGAATCAAGAACTTTTTCACCAGAAGAATAAGCAAAAATGAAACATAGTTCACCTTTGCCACTGTTGTGTTCCTAACGGCTACCAAAGAGCAGCACTTGAAGCTTGGCCTTTTGCATCTATAGCAGTTGCTTAGTGCACTGAATTGCTAGTTGCTACTGCTTTCTACATGCAATGCCCTGGTAAGATCAAAGGGCTCTCTAGGGCAGCAGCCCATTATTTCTCTCTTCATTTGAGCATATCTGTACAAAAGTAATTATTATTTGAACTTACTGTTAAGAAATGGATGGAATTTAGTAGTTATCTACTTTTCTATGCACTTATTTCTGGCAAGTTGGTCCACCTTCTAGAAGCATTCCTACTGAACAGGTGATACATACTTGTGGTGCAATGTAGATTGATTACCCCATGTTTAAATTAAGCATTTTACACATCAAGAAATAAGAGGTATGCATATTTCGCACTTCCTATCTTTGGATCTTTTAGCTTCAGCTTCCTTATTTAGCTGTTTGGTTCTGTTGGTAAGCTATACATCTTATACAGTTACCTCCTCATGTAGATCAAAATATCATAAAATGATACATAGCTCAATTATTTTTGTAGTTACATTGCTTCCTTTACCTATTCTACCTAGGTAATGTATTTCTTAAGAATGGTTGCTGCTGATAAATATTAGGGAATTTGCACCAAATCACCAGGGGATATAGCTAGGTTGAGTGAGTGGCAAAAACTTGACAGATGGAGTTTAATGTAGGAAAGTGTGAGGTCATGCACTTTGGTAGGAAGAATCAAAAAGCAGACTATTTAAGTGGAGAGAGACTTCAGAAAAGTGCAGTACAGAGGGATCTGGGTGTTCTTGTGCATGAAACACAAAAAGTTAGCATGCAGGTGCAGCAAGTAATTAAGAAGGCAATTGGAATTTTGGCCCTTATTGCTAGGGGGTTGGAGTTTAAAAATGGGGAAGTCTTGTTGCAACTGTACAAGGTGTTAGTGAGGCTGCACCTGGAGGACTGTGTACAGTTTTGGTCCCTGTATTTAAGAAAGGATATACTGGCATTAGAGGCAGTTCAAAAGAGATTCACTAGGCTGATTCCTGGGATGAAGGGGTTGACCAGTCAAGAACGGCTAAACAGGTTAAGCCTTTATTCATTTGAGTTTAGAAGAATGAGGAGTGATCTTATTGAAACGTACAAGATTCTGAGGGGGCTTGACAGGGTAGATGTTGAGAAGATATTTCCGCTAGTGGGGGAATCTCGAACTAAGGGACATAGTTACAGAATAAGGTCACACTCATTTAAAACTGAATTGTGAAGGAATTTCTTCTTTGAGGGTAGTGAAGTCTTGAATTCTGTACCCCAGAGAGTTGTGGAGGCTAGATCACTCAAAGTATTTAAAGAGGAAGTAGATAGATTTTTGAAATACGGGGAGTTGAGGGTTACAAGGAGCTGGTACGAAAAAGGAGTTGAGGGCTGGGGCAGATCAGCCATGATCTTATTCAATGGCGGGACAGGCTTGAGGGGCCAAATCACCTAATCCTGCTCTTATTTCTTATGTTCTCATTGACTTAATTATTTTTTCAATGTTTATCCTTTACTTAAGATCTATTTGATAATGAACAATTTTCCTTACAGGCATGTACAGACTATAGTGATACAGTTTCCAGAAGAATGGGATTTATACCGCTTCCACTAGCAGTTTTGGTAAGTTAAAATATAACACATTCGTTGTCGAGGAAATTGAAATATTTTTCACATGTCCACATTTTGCAAGGTCATATTGCTGTTGGAAGTGAAAGTTGGACGATCCCTCCTTAGGCTTTTGCTCACCATAACTTAAGTCAAAATTCCCAGTTTCTACTGGAGTGTTTCCGCCATGACTAAGTTTTGGACAGACTAGTGCACAGTATAGGATATGGGTAGATACATTTTAGACAAGTAGTGGGTACAGTAGCATATAAGGTTGTTATTGGACTAGTAATCCAGAGGTCTGGACTGATAATCTTGAGACACGAGTTCAGATCCCACCATGGCAGTTAGTGAAGTCAATTCAATTAATTAAATAAAATCTGTCATAAAAAGTTATTATCAGGAATGGTGAGCATGAAGCTATTGGAATATTGTAAAAACCCAAATGGTTTACTAATGTCCTTTAGGAAAGGAAATCTGCTGTCCTTACCCAGTCTGGTTTATATGTGACTCCAGATCCACAACAATGTCATTGACTCTTAACTGCTCTGTGAAATGGCCTAGCCATCCATTAAAGCTCCTTCTCCGGGATTAGGCATGAGCAATAAATGCCAGCCTTTCCAGTGACACCCACATCCCGTGAATGAATTAAAAAGAGTTTTTATAGTGAGTGGACAATGGGAGGTCATCTAAGGCCGGATTGGAGTAATTGAATTTAGAGGTGACAAAATCTTGAATACCCATTTCAGTGGTGGAGGTGCTAAGGTAGTGACAGAAGCAAGCAATGTTGCAGCGATGGAAATAAGCAGTCTTGGTGATGGATAGGATATGGGGTTTGAAGTTCATCTGTGTTGAATGGGTGCCAAGGTTTAGCACAGTCTGGTCAACCTAAGCAAGTGCAAGGAAGCGGCATTTATAATAGGCAAAGATGATGGCTTTAGTCATCATGATCAGTTGAACAAGTGGCGGCTCATCTGTAACTTAGCGTACAGGCTATCTGACAGCAGGAAAGTGGTCGCTGGTTTGAGAAAGGCATTGGAAAGTAAAGTTGGGTATCATCAGCATAAATGTGGAAATTCACCCCTTGCCTGTGGATAATGTTACCATGGGGCAGACACGAAGAGGACAGGCCTAAGGATAGATCATTGGTAGACTCTGGAGGTGACAGTTTGGCACTGCGAAGAGAAACCATTCTGGAGATGTGCTGGGTAGGAGTGGAACAACACAAAGCAATGGAGGAGAATGGCTTGGTCCACAAACTAAAATGTTACAGAAAGTTTGAGATGGACAAGGTGTGATATTAGACCAGTGCCACAGCCATGGTGGATATCTTTGCTGACTTTGGCCAGTGCCACCTTAGTGAGAGGAGTGGAAGTTAGACTGGAGGGAGTTTCAGAGCGATGAACATGAAGCTGGGAGGCTGTGTACAAGGACCATTAGAGAATTGGAGTTTGGAAAAGGGGTGGCAGTTGGATGGATCGAGCATTGTTTTATTGAGGAGGGAGGTAATTGTAGTAGTTTTGGAAGAGAGAGGACTGAATCTCAGGAAAGTGACCCATCAACAATGTCAATTAGCATGAGGGCCACGAGGGATAATTAAGTGGGAAGGGGATCAAGAGTGCAGGAGGTGGATGTCACAGAGGGAATAAGCAGGTAAAGGATATAGGGAGAGATGGAGAGAAACTGTAGTGTGATGTGGATTAGAGCTAGAGTTGGTGGGGTACTGGGATGATAGTTTTGGGAGTGATGGAGAAAGGAGGGAAAGTAGCTAGAAGCAGCTGTATCAATGATATCAATGTTTGACATGAAGAAATCTGTGAACCTTTTCAACAGTATTGCAGGTGAGAGTACAGGAAAGGGGTTTAAAAGTTGATTTGTCATGATATGCTTTTTCCTCTGGGATGATTCTGTAGCAATGGGTGTTTTTTTCTTAGAAGTAGAGCATGGCATGGTAATATTTGATGTGGTGACACCAAATCTGATTGACTGTAACAGAGATATTCCCTATATGCTCAAGTTTGCTGGCCTATGACTTGAGGGAATAGTGGTTTGAAGGCAACAAGGATGTCATAGGCAGAGGTGAGGGAACAATTATGCTGATCCACAGCAGCAGAGATCCCATGATGGGTGGATGACCACAAAAGAGGGAACACTGTTACAATGAGTTGAAATTATCCTCTCCATCACATCTACTTCCACCTCTAAGTTTGCCCATCCCTGCCTCTGCTTCAGTCCATCTGCTGCTGAAACCCTCATCTGTATTTTTGTTACCTCCTAACTCAACTATTTTAATGCTCTCCTGGCTGGCTTCCCATCTTCTACCTTTCATAAACTGGAGCCCACTCTGCTGCCAGTATCCTAACTCGAACCAAGTCCCCTTCATCTAAACCCTTGTGCGTGCTGATCTATATTGGCTGCTGGTGCACCCAACACCTCTATTTTACAGTTCTCATCCTCATGTACAAATCCACCCCCCATGGCCTCATTCCTCCCTATCTCTTCCAACGCTGCAATTCTCCAAATACTCTGTGTTCCCCCAACTCTAATCTCTTGTGCATCCTGCACTTCCTTCACACCATCATTGGCAGCCATGTCTTCCATGGTGCAGGCCTTAAGCTCTAAAATTCCCTTTCCACATCTCTCTGCCTCTCCACTTCTTTTTCCGTTTAGGATGCTCCTTAAAACCTACCTTTTTTTTTTTAGAGATTTTAGTCATCCATCCAAATATCTCCTCCTTTGGCTTGATGTCAGGTTTTGTCTGATTACGCTCATGTGAAACGCTTTAGAATTCTAAAGGTGCTTTATAAATGCAAGTTGTTATTGAAATTTAACCATGACCACACTGCTGTAAGTAATCATAACTTAAATGTGATAATACGTAAGGACCTCTGCAAACAGCAGGTTGGGTTTATTTATGGGTTGAAACATCATTTGAGTGCTGGTTTAGTACAGCAAGCATTGATCAATTTTAGGGTTTTAAGTTTGAGCTCAAATAACAGATTGAAGATTCAGATTGATACTTTTATTATTTGTTCTTGGAATGTGAGCATTGCTGGCAAAGCCAGCATTTATTGCACATCCCTAATTGCCCTTGAGAAGGGTTGAATTCAGTTACATATTAATCTAGTTATATGCACACCAGTATTGGTTTTGAGTCAGTGGGGAAATGTAGTGTGTAGTGGAGTCCACTAAATAAAATTTTGCCATAGTGCGAGACCATCTCTATTAAGTAATCTCTCACTTCTTCAGAGACATGCCAGTTGTAATTTAACTGCAACCATTGGATCACCTGAAGTTATAAAATTAAATTTTGAACCTTTTTCAAATTCAGCTGCCATTCGGATGCAGGTGAGTGGAGCTCTGTGTATGCATCCTTTTTTTTTTCCTCCCTGGTCACAAAGCAATATGGATATTAAAAATATATAATTACAAAGTTAAATGCTTTAGCATGTGTTTTTTTTGGTCAGCTAGGTGTTAAGCAACAACAGTACCCTGGTGTACTGTTTGGTTCAGGGACCAAGTGCTGAACCAACCACAAGCATTGTTTAGGTCTGAACTTCATTCCCAAGTGCATAACTTTAGGCCGGTTCATCAAAGAGGACAGTGACTTTAGCTGTTGAACAATTGTAAGTGCAGGTTTGAGCCTTTGCTAGGTGATCAGATACGAGGAGTTCCTCACAATTGGCATCACCATGCTGAGCAGCACAGCATGTCATAATATGGGCATATTGCCATCCTACTTCTAACCACAGCATGCACACACGTTTCCTTGAGCCCCCCACCCCCTCTCTTTTCTGCTGCCACCATCCTCATCAACAAAGTACGAGGAACTCATAAACTACTTTGGAAGAATTGCTTTGTGCTCCTAATTGTTTTGAAATTGTGGAAATGTCTGTTTCAAGCAGAAACTAACATACATTAGTTTAGTGGGGCTGAACTAGCATATGTAGAGCACCCTCAAGCCCTACAACCTTCTAAGAATTCTTTGTATTCCTCCAATTTCTGTGCATCCCCCTCTTCCTTTGCCCCACCATTGTTGGCTGTGTTTTTAGCTGGCTAGACCCTAAGGCCTGGAAGACCTTTGCCAAACCTCTTTGCCTTTCCATGTCTCCACCCCTCTCCTCATTAAAGATGCTCTTTAAAACAAACCTCTTTGTCTAAGCATTTGGTTACCTGTCCTAATGTCTTCTCCTTTGACTCAGTGCTGATTATTTTTCTGGTAATGCTATGTGAGGCACCTTGAGATTTTTTACTACATTAAATCAGATGGGTGTCAGTGGACAAACTATGCTCACTCTTTCAGAGAAAGCAATTTCAGTGAGTCTGTCATCCAGCCTTACTCAAATTTTGGAGCTGGGGTACACGACTGGATAAAGTCAAAAATTTGTCCATGTGTTCCAGTAGCTTCCTGCTTCATCATTAATGTATCACTTGGAACTGGGATGCAAATTTTACAAACATGGATGACAAAAATGTAAGTGGATTTCCCTGAGCCTGGTGCAAATCTGTGATCTCAAACAAAGTCATAATCTGTTCTACACATGCCTCCTAAGTGAAATCTAGCCAGTTTTTCTGATTAGTATGTGGGTTTCAGAAATTTTAGTATATACTGTGAAACCGAAAGGACCACCTTAACAGCCACTCATATCAACAAGATTTCTGGTTAGATTTTGGGCTCACTTAGATTTGCCCCTTCATTTGGATAGAAACCACAACTGCACTTTGGAATATCAGTGTTAGAAATTCTTTTCACCAGCTTCAGGACAAGTTGCTGATTCCTGGCAGTTTTAACAAAGAGCATTGCTGTTGTTTCACCCCTCCCCAACCCACCTTGTGTTGAGCAGTCTTTAAGAACTTGGTTTTAATTCCATCCATGCCTGCTGTCCTATTATTTGCCTTTTAAAACAATGCACAGTCCACTACCTCCCAAATTAGTGAGGAGGAGAAAAATCTTTCCCTCTTTTCCTCTCTCTGCCCCTCTTTTCCCCTCTCTCTCTTGCTGTCCCCCTTCTCCCGCCCCCTCGCTGCCCCTCATTTTCCCACCTCCACGCTGCCCCTCATTTTCCCACCTCCCTCTTTTGCCCGCTATTTCTCTCTGTTCCCCACCCCCCCACTCTCTCCTCGACTCCTTTCTTGCACTCTTTCTGTCTCATTTTCCTCCTTTCTGTCAGCTGGCATTATGCAGAATAGGGCATTGAGACTTTTCACTTTCACAAATTCTTAACAAAAGTATTATCTTAGCAAAGCTTAACAAAAATCATTACCACAGTCTTTTTCCAACATTATGAAAGATTTCACGGAGATTTACAATCAAGGATCTCAGATGATCTGTGGATCTTGGACACCGAAGGGGTGGAGGTGGATTAATAGATAAACCTAAGGTTTCAAATATATAATTCCTTAGAAGTACAAAGATAGATAAATGAAGTCAAATAAAAGGTTGTTAATAACATTGAGATAGGAGTTTCAAGAATAAAAGCAACGGCCTCATAAATTTGTACAGGACGCTGATTAGGGGCACAATTAAGAATGCTGTGTGAAACCTTGGCTGTCTAATTCTACAAATGAATTTTAAGCCATGGAGAGCATACAGCATTGACTTGCCAGGATGATACTAGGGATGTGAAATTAATAATGCTAGGGGGACTAAGTGAAGATTCAGTAGAGGCGTTTATTAAATTATGGAGCATTTTGATTTGAGGTAATCTTTCCATATTTATCCCGTTGTTGGGGAGATAGTGATGGTGTCATCAATTTGAAATTAACATTGAGAGTGAGGAGAGATTTTTTTTTTATTCAGAAGGTTGCTGAAGTATAGAATACTTTGCCACAGGGAGTGGCTGAGGCCAGGATCATTGTGTCTTTTAAGGGACAATTGGATAATTATTTCAAGCAGAGGACAATGCAGGGATATGGAGAGAGCAGGGCAATTAGAATATTTTTGGATTGCTCTAGTGAAGAGCTGCAATAGACCTGATAGGCTAAATGGCCTCTTTTTGTGCTATAAACTGTGGTTCTATTAGTGTATTTACTTTGGACTAGGTAGTTTCGTTGAATTTAAGAACGTAAGACCAGAAATAGGAGCAGGAGTAGGTCATTCAGCCGCTCTAGCTTGCTTTGTGAGTAAGATCATGGCTGATCTGATTGTGGCCTCAATTCCACTTTCCTGCCTGCCTCCCATAACCCTTGACTCTCTTGTAGATAAAAAAATAACCTCTCACTCAGCCTTGAATAGATTCAATGACTCAGTCTCCACTGCTCTCTGGGGAAGAGAATTACAAAGATTAACCACCCTCTGCGAGAAGAAACCCCTCCTCATTTCCGTCTTAAATGGGAGACCCCTTATTCTGAAACTGTGCCCCGCAGTTCTAGATACTCCCACGTCGCTATCGTATCTGCTTCCACCACCTCCCCTGGCAGTAAGTTCCAGGCGCTCACCACCCTCTGTGTAAAGAACTTGCCTCGCACATCCCCTCTAAACTTTGCCGCTCTCACCTTAAACCTATGTCCCCTAGTAACTGACTCTTCCACCCTGGGAAAAAGCTTCTGACTATCCACTCTGTCCATGCCGCTCATAACTTTGTAAACCTCTATCATGTCGCCCTTCCACCTCTGTCGTTCCAGTGAAAACAATCCGAGTTTGTCCAAACTCTCCTCATAGCTAATGCCCTCCAGACCAGGCAACATCCTGGTAAACCTCTTCTGTACCCTCTCCAAAGCCTCCACGTCCTTCTGGTAGTGTGGCGACCAGAATTGCACGCAATATTCTAAGTGTGCCCTAACTAAAGTTCTGTACAGCTGCAGCATAACTTGCCAATTTTTATACTCTATGCCCCGACCGATGAAGGCAAGCATGCCGTATGCCTTCTTGACTACCTTATCTACCTGCGTTGCCACTTTCAGTGACCCGTGGACCTGTACGCCCAGATCTCTCTGCCTGTCAATACTCCTAAGGGTTCTGCCATTTACTGTATACTTCCCCCCCTGCATTAGACCTTCCAAAATGCATTACCTCACATTTGTCCAGATTAAACTCCATCTGCCATTTCTCCGCCCAAGTCTCCAACCGATCTATATCCTGCTGTATCCTCTGACAATCCTCATCACTATCCGCAACTCCGCCAATCTTTGTGTCGTCCGCAAACTTACTAATCAGACCAGCTACATTTTCCTCCAAATCATTTATATATACTACAAACAGCAAAGGTCCCAGCACTGATCCCTGCAGAACACCACTAGTCACATCCCTCCATTCAGAAAAGCACCCTTCCACTGCTGCCCTCTGTCTTCTATGACAGAGCCAGTTCTGTATCCATCTTGCCAGCTCCCCTCTGATCCCATGTGACTTCACCTTTTGTACCAGTCTGCCATGAGGGACCTTGTCAAAGGCTTTACTGAAGTCCATATAGATAACATCCACTGCCCTTCCTTCATCAATCATCTTCGTCACTTCCTCAAAAAACTCAATCAAATTAGTGAGACACGACCTCCCCTTCACAAAACCATGCTGCCTCTTGCTAATAAGTCCATTTGTTTCCAAATGGGAGTAAATCCTGTCCCGAAGATTCCTCTCTAATAATTTCCCTACCACTGACGTAAGGCTCACCGGCCTATAATTTCCTGGATTATCCTTGCTACCCTTCTTAAACAAAGGAACAACATTGACTATTCTCCAGTCCTCTGGGACCTCACCTGTAGCCAATGAGGATGCAACGATTTCTGTCAAGGCCCCAGCAATTTCTTCCCTTGCCTCCCTCAGTATTCTGGGGTAGATCCCATCAGGCCCTGGGGACTTATCTACCTTAATGCTGTGCAAGACACCCAACACCTCCTCCTTTTTGATAATGAGATGACTGAGACATCTACACTCCCTTCCCTCGGCTCATCATCCACCAAGTCCTTCTCCTTGGTGAATACTGATGCAAAGTACTCATTCAGTACCTTGCCCATTTCCTCTGGCTCCACACATAGATTCCCTTCTCTGTCCTTGAGTGGGCCAACCCTTTCCCTGGTTACCCTCTTGCTCTTTATATACGTTTTAAAAGCCTTGGGATTTTCCTTAATCCTGTTCGCCAATGACTTTTCATAACCCCTTTTAGCCCTCCTGACTCCTTGCTTAAGTTCCTTCCTACTGTCTTTATATTCCTCAAGGGATTCGTCTGTTCCTCGCCTTCCAGCCCTTAGGAATGCTTCCTTTTTCTTTTTGACGAGGCTCTCAATATCCCGAGTTATCCAAGGTTCCCGAAACTTGCCAAACTTATCCTTCTTCCTCACAGGAACATGCTGGTCTTGGATTCTAATCAACTGACATTTGAAAGACTCCCACATGTCAGATGTTGATTTACCCTCAAATAGCTGCCCCCAATCTAAATTTTTCAGTTCCTGCCTAATATTGTTATAATTATCCTTCCCCCAATTTAGCACCTTCACCCGAGGACTACTCTTATCCTTATCCACAAGTACCTTAAAAGTTATGGAATTATGGTCACTGTTCCCGAAATGCTCCCCTACTGAAACTTCGACCACCTGGCCGGGCTCATTCCCCAATACCAGGTCCAGTACGGCCCCATCCCTAGTTGGACTATCTACATATTGTTTCACGAAGCCCTCCTGGATGCTCCTTACAAATTCTGCCCCATCGAAGCCCCTAGCACTAAGTGAGTCCCAGTCAATATAGGGGAAGTTAAAATCACCCACCACTACAACCCTGTTACCTTTACATCTTTCCAAAATCTGTCTACATATCTGCTACTCTACCTCCCGCTGGCTGTTGGGAGACCTCATCTGAACTGCCTCCAATTCAAGTATATCCCTTGTTGCAGTCATGTGAGGAGAGGTCGAAGGGCTTCCCTTTTTCCATCTCCTTGTTTGGCCACAGCAAGTTTAATGCTTTCTGAAAGTGGCTGTACGATCCAATTCAGTTAGGCGTTTGATTAGTTCTTGTTATGATCATAGCAAGGAAGTAATCGGGCAGGTTTTCTTGAATTTAACAAAGTGTTACAACTCGGTCTAGCGGTTCCCTCGCAGC